>NC_044562.1:39599101-39899172 GCF_007565055.1 Rhinopithecus roxellana
CACCATTTATTAAATAGGGAATCCTTTCCCCATTTCTTGTTTCTCTCAGGTTTGTCAAAGATCAGATGGCTGTAGATGTGCGGTATTATTTCTGAGGACTCTGTTCTGTTCCATTGGTCTATATCTCTGTTTTGGTACCAGTACCATGCTGTTTTGGTTACTGTAGCCTTGTAGTATAGTTTGAAGTCAGGTAGCGTGACGCCTCCAGCTTTGTCCTTTTGACTTAGGATTGTCTTGGCAATGCGGGCTCTTTTTTGGTTCCATATGAACTTTAAAGCAGTTTTTTCCAATTCTGTGAAGAAACTCATTGGTAGCTTGATGGGGATGGCATTGAATCTATAAATAACCTTGGGGAGTATGGCCATTTTCACGATATTGATTCTTCCTATCCATGAGCATGGTATGTTCTTCCATTTGTTTGTGTCCTCTGATTTCACTGAGCAGTGGTTTGTAGTTCTCCTTGAAGAGGTCCTTGACATCCCTTGTAAGTTGGATTCCTAGGTATTTTATTGTCTTTGAAGCAATTGTGAATGGAAGTTCATTCCTGATTTGGCTCTCTGCTTGTCTGTTACTGGTGTATAAGAATGCTTGTGATTTTTGCACATTAATTTTGTATCCTGAGACTTTGCTGAAGTTGCTTATCAGCTGAAGGAGATTTTGGGCTGAGACGATGGGGTTTTCTAAATATACAATCATGTCATCTGCAAACAGGGACAATTTGACTTCTTCTTTTCCTAACTGAATACCCTTGATTTCTTTCTCTTGCCTGATTGCCCTAGCCAGAACTTCCAAGACTATGTTGAATAGGAGTGGTGAGAGAGGGCATCCCTGTCTTGTGCCAGTTTTCAAAGGGAATTTTTCCAGTTTTTGCCCATTCAGTATGATATTAGCTGTGGGTTTGTCATAAATAGCTCTTATTATTTTGAGGTACGTTCCATCAATACCGAATTTATTGAGCGTTTTTAGCATGAAGGGCTGTTGAATTTTGTCAAAAGCCTTTTCTGCATCTATTGAGATAATCATGTGGTTCTTGTCTTTGGTTCTGTTTATATGCTGGATTACGTTTATTGATTTGCGAATGTTGAACCAGCCTTGCATCCCAGGGATGATGCCCACTTGATCATGGTGGATAAGCTTTTTGATGTGCTGCTGAATCCGGTTTGCCAGTATTTTATTGAGAATTTTTGCATTGATGTTCATCAGGGATATTGGTCTAAAATTCTCTTTTTTTGTTGTGTCTCTGCCAGGCTTTTGTATCAGGATGATTTTGGCCTCATAAAATGAGTTAGGGAGGATTCCCTCTTTTTCTATTGATTGGAATAGTTTCAGAAGGAATGGTACCAGCTCCTCCTTGTACCTCTGGTAGAATTCAGCTGTGAATCCATCTGGTCCTGGACTTTTTTTGGTGGGTAGGCTATTAATTGTTGCCTCAATTTCAGAGCCTGCTATTGGTCTATTCAGGGATTCAACTTCTTCCTGGTTTAGCCTTGGGAGCATGTAAGTGTCCAGGAAATTATCCATTTCTTCTAGATTTTCTAGTTGATTTGCGAAGAGGCGTTTATAGTATTCTTTGATGGTAGTTTGTATTTCTGTGGGGTCAGTGGTGATATCCCCTTTATCATTTTTTATTGCATCTATTTGATTCCTCTCTCTTTTCTTCTTTATTAGCCTTGCTAGCGGTCTGTCAATTTTGTTGATCTTTTCAAAAAACCAACTCCTGGATTCATTGATTTTTTGGAGGGTTTTTTGTGTCTCTATCTCCTTCAGTTCGGCTCTGATCTTAGTTATTTCTTGCCTTCTGCTAGCTTTTGAATGTGTTTGCTCTTGCCTCTCTAGTTCTTTTAATTGTGATGTTAGAGTGTCAATTTTAGATCTTTCCTGCTTTCTCTTGTGGGCATTTAGTGCTATAAATTTCCCTCTACACACTGCTTTAAATGTGTCCCAGAGATTCTGGTACGTTGTATCTTTGTTCTCATTGGTTTCAAAGAACATCTTTATTTCCGCTTTCATTTCGTTATGTAGCCAGTAGTCATTCAGGAGCAGGTTGTTCAGTTTCCATGTAGTTGAGCGGTTTTGATTGAGTTTCTTAGTCCTGAGTTCTAGTTTGATTGCACTGTGGTCTGAGAGACAGTTTGTTATAATTTCTGTTCTTTTACATATGCTGAGGAGTGCTTTACTTCCAATTATGTGGTCAATTTTGGAATAAGTGCGATGTGGTGCTGAGAAGAATGTATATTCTGTTGATTTGGGGTGGAGAGTTCTATAGATGTCTATTAGGTCCGCTTGGTGCAGAGATGAGTTCAATTCCTGGATATCCTTGTTAACTTTCTGTCTCGTTGATCTGTCTAATGTTGACAGCGGAGTGTTGAAGTCTCCCATTATTATTGTATGGGAGTCTAAGTCTCTTTGTAAGTCTCTAAGGACTTGCTTTATGAATCTGGGTGCTCCTGTATTGGGTGCATATATATTTAGGAGAGTTAGCTCTTCCTGTTGAATTGATCCCTTTACCATTATGTAGTGGCCTCCTTTGTCTCTTTTGATCTTTGATGGTTTAAAGTCTGTTTTATCAGAGACAAGGATTGCAACCCCTGCTTTTTTTTGTTCTCCATTTGCTTGGTAGATCTTCCTCCATCCCTTTATTTTGAGCCTATGTATGTCTCTGCATGTGAAGTGAGATGGGTCTCCTGAATACAGCAGACTGATGGGTCTTGCCTCTTGATCCAGTTTGCCAGTCTGTGTCTTTTAATTGGAGCATTTAGTCCATTAACATTTAAGGTTAATATTGTTATGTGTGAACTTGATCCTGCCATTATGATATTAACTGGTTATTTTGCTCGTTAGTTGATGCAGTTTCTTCCTAGCCTCGATGGTCTTTACATTTTGGCATGTTTTTGCGATGGCTGGTACCGGTTGTTCCTTTCCATGTTTAGGGCTTCCTTCAGGGTCTCTTGTAAGGCAGGCCTGGTGGTGACAAAATCTCTAAGCATTTGCTTATCTGTAAAGGATTTTATTTCTCCTTCACTTATGAAACTTAGTTTGGCTGGATATGAAATTCTGGGTTTAAAATTCTTTTCTTTAAGAACGTTGAATATTGGCCCCCACTCTCTTCTGGCTTGTAGCGTTTCTGCCGAGAGATCTGCTGTTAGTCTGATGGGCTTTCCTTTGTGGGTAACCCGACCTTTCTCTCTGGCTGCCCTTAAGATTTTTTCCTTCATTTCAACTTTGGTGAATCTGGCAATTATGTGTCTTGGAGTTGCTCTTCTGGAGGAGTATCTTTGTGGCGTTCTCTGTATTTCCTGAATTTGAATGTTGGCCTGCCCTACTAGGTTGGGGAAGTTCTCCTGGATGATATCCTGAAGAGTGTTTTCCAACTTGGTTCCATTTTCCCCCTCACTTTCAGGCACCCCAATCAGACGTAGATTTGGTCTTTTTACATAATCCCATACTTCTTGCAGGCTTTGCTCATTTCTTTTTCTTCTTTTTTCTTTTGGTTTCTCTTCTCGCTTCATTTCATTCATTTGATCTTCAATCGCTGATACTCTTTCTTCCAGTTGATCGAGTCGGTTACTGAAGCTTGTGCATTTTTCACGTATTTCTCGTGTCATGGTTTTCATCTCTGTCATTTCGTTTATGATCTTCTCTGCATTAATTAGTCTAGCTGTCAATTCTTCCACTCTTTTTTCAAGATTTTCAGTTTCTTTGCGCTGGGTACGTAATTCCTCCTTTAGCTCTGAGAAGTTTGATGGACTGAAGCCTTCTTCTCTCCTCTCGTCCAAGTCATTCTCTGACCAGCTTTGATCCGTTGCTGGCGATGGGCTGCGCTCCTTTGCAGGGGGAGATGCGCTCTTATTTTTTGAATTTCCAGTTTTTCTGCCCTGCTTCTTCCCCATCTTTGTGGTTTTATCTGTCTCTGGTCTTTGATGGTGGTGACGTACTGATGGGGTTTTGGTATAGGTGTCCTTCCTGTTTGATAGTTTTCCTTCTGACAGTCAGAAGGACTGTCTGTTGGTCTGTTGGAGATTGCTTGAGGTCCACTCCAGACCCTGTTTGCCTGGGTATCAGCAGCAGAGGTTGCCGAAGATAGAATATTGCTGAACAGCGAGTGTACCTCTCTGATTCTTCCTTTGGAAGTTTCCTCTCAGGGCTGTACTCCACCCTGTGAGGTGTGGGGTGTCAGACTGCCCCTAGTGGGGGATTTCTCCCAGCTAGGCTACTCAGGGGTCAGGGACCCACCTGAGCAGGCAGTCTGTCCGTTCTCAGATCTCAACCTCCGCATTGGGAGTCCACGGCTCTCCCCAAAGCTGTCAGACAGAGTCGTTCGCGTCTGCACCGGCTCCCGCTACTTCCCCTGTTGGTCTTCAGCTGTGCGCTGTCCCCAGAGGTGGAGACTACAGAGACAGGCAGGCTTCCTTGAGCTGCTGTGAGCTCCACCCAGTTCGAGCTTCCCAGCGGCTTTGTTTACCTAGTTAAGCCTCAGCAATGGCGGGCGCCCCTCCCCCAGCCTCGCTGCTGCCTTGCGGATAGATCGCGGCAGACTGCTGTGTTAGCAGTGAGGGAGGCTTCATGGGCGTGGGACCCTCCCGGCCAGGTGTGGGATATATTCTGGTGTGCTTGTATGCTTACAGCGCAGTATTGGGGTGGGAGTTACCCGATTTTCCAGGTGTTGTGTGTCTCAGTTCCCCTGGCTAGGAAAACGGATCCCCTTCCCCCTTGCGCTTCCAGGTGAGGCGATGCCTCGCCCTGCTTCAGCTCTCGCTGGTCAGGCTGCAGCAGCTGACCAGCACCGATTGTCCGGCACTCCCTAGTGAGATGACCCCAGTACCTCAGTTGAAAATGCAGAAATCACCGGTCTTCTGTGTCACTGGCGCTGGGAGTTGGAGACTGGAGCTGTTCCTATTCGGCCATCTTGCTCCGCCCCATAATGTAAGTTTTTAAAATAACAAGTACCAAATATTTAGATCTTCTTCAATTCTTTACTCAGCCTTCCAGAACAATGAAAATTTTCTTTTCTGTGATGTGCTTTTAACCTTAAGTGTGCTCAGTAATGTATGTATATATACACACACACATCTATGTATCATATATATGACATACATATATATCTTATATATGACATATATGATATATATGATATTATATTTATGACAGATTTAAAAGCACTACTTATTTAAAACTAGGTCATGGTCATCAATAGGGACACCATACACTATGTCTTCCATACCAGGACATTTTGGAATATAAAGGGACAATTTCATCAGGTGTGTCACAATAACACGGCTTCTAAACATTTCAAGATATGACACAGATTGCATATCAAACTTCACTGCTTAACATTTTCACTTTCTACTGTGGTCATGCTATACCATCCTCATCCTCTTTTTCATCTGGTACATTCTCATTAGTCGGGTATCAAATTATACGACACCATCACTGGAAAGTTCTACTTGGTTCATGACCAAAAAATTTGGGTTGTGTGTTTCTTTTATATATTCATATAGGTTCCTGTGCTTTCCCCTTTAAAACTGATCGCTTTTTTTTTTTTTTTAATGTAGTCTGCTGTTTACTTGTCCGTGTAAGAATTTACAGAGTTGTATGCTTGAGAATACTAGTAGGTCTGTTCCTCAGATTCAAGGAAAGGGATAGTCAAAACTGACATTATACTCGACTTTTCTTAAGGCTTTGTGAACAGACAGCCTGTTGCCTCTGGATGGGGTTTTTGGAAAGGAATAGGGAGTGATGAGAGCAGAAGAAAAGGAAAAAATAAGAACAGCATGACATGGAAGGACTCGTGTGAAAATAAGAGGAAAATGTTTTACTAGCCGCAGTGAGTGTGGAATTTGGAAGACATGGTAAAACTAAATGGAAACATTGATGTAATTTTGCTCTGTAATGATCATTCCTTTCTGCAAATGCATATTCTATGTTTTTAACAAACTGACAGCACAAATCTAGATTATTTGTCATGTCTTTCGAAGTCCAACTGATACACACACACACACACACACACACACACACACAGAGAGAGAAGGAGAGACACACATAATCTACTAATAAGACGTCATTACATCATCTTCAGATAGGACCTTAATGTTATTTTAGCTTTGTTCTAATGTCTAAGGTTTTGGCATTATGGACAAAAAAGTTTAAATTTGGGGACCCAACATAAAGTAGCTGCTCTCAGAATAACACCATAGTCCCGTAGTCTGCCACGGTCTGTTTTTGTTTCTTTGTTTGTTTGTTTGGCAGATTCTTGCTTTGTTGCCCAGGCTGGAGAGCAGTGACACAATCATAGCTTACTGCAGCCTCAAACTCTTGGACTCAAGTGATCCTCCCACCTCTGAATCCCAAGTAGCTGCGACCATAGGTGCATGCTACCATGTCCAGTGAATTTTTTAAGTTATTTTGTAGAGACAGGGACTCACTGCGTTGCCCAGGCTGGTCTCGAATTCCCAGCCTCAAGGGATCCTCACCTTCCCAAAGTGCTGAGATTATAGGTGTGAGCCACCATGCCTAACTGCCATACTCTGTGTTTTAAGGCAAAAGCACACATATACCAGGACTATTCACCTTGTGGAATTATGATATCACATCTGCAAAGCTGAGTTTTCAGTAATGTTATGATAATAAGCCAGTATTGCATAAGTATCCCTGTGGAAGAGGAAATTAACATAGCAATGTCTAATTTGATTCCAAGTTTTGAGAAGTTCTGAGGTATCTAGTGAATGCATGCATTCTATTGGCAAACAATGAAATAATTTTGTTTTAATGTTTGCATACTTTTATCAAGGATACCAGGTTTTTAGAAGACAAATCTTGATTAAGTTGTTTGGACCTAGATTGTTAATACAATGTATTCATATATATTTATATATGAATATATGTATATATTTGTCTTAGGAGCACTGGGAAAAATCTTAGACACTGAAGGAAATATGAAATTATAAAGCTTGGAAACTGAAATCACCTACGATGAAGGCTCCAAGAATTTAGTCTGATTTTGCTTTCTTGAACCTTGGCTTCCTTATTACCATTTCCTTTTCTCTACTTTATCCTATTTTATCATATTTAAGCCTATTTATGTTTTATTTTGTTTAGCAAGGTCTTGGACATTTGACAAGACTGGGCCTCCACTTTTGAGGGAACTTTGACATGTCTCATATACTTTAGAATCCAAATCTGTTTCAATGTGACCTCACTGAAACTCTAGATGATGTTGTAATAAAATATACCAGATAGATTAAAATCCACTCAATGAAAACAAACAATTTTGCTTTTTACTCTGTGTCTGGACATACTTCCATTTTCAGGGGTACTTCCGCTTCAAGATTTTAAAAAATTCCAGTACTTGATATAAAGAAAAAGGAGTAAGATACTTCCATCTAGAATATTTATTTAGAAGAGGCTTAAATTACAAATTTAATTTAAAATCAGCTGTAATTAACAAATTATAGCTGATTCTTTCTGAGCAGCACTTATTTGAAAAGCATGCACATTATATCACTATTTTAATTTTAATGAGTCCACTGAAGTACAATCTCACTCTTCGTTTCTCTATTTTATGATCTAGGTCACTCTACACAGTATGCAGCACAATTTTCTAAATTAATTTACATTGCCAAGAATCTGAAGACATGAGTTTATAGGAAGCAAAATGTATCAGATGATTTTTTTATTGGAGTATATTGTCTTCTGATATTGTTACTCTTACTCGATATTCTGTGTCACAGACTTTCAATCTGTATATTTTATTGAGGGTGGTTCCTGCTGTAATTGCCTAACTTTCTGGTAAACCATGATTTCACATGCAAAAATTAAATTTAATATGAATTTATTTATAATTATTAAACCATAAATAACATTACCACTACTTCTCGGAAACAGGCCTGAATTAAAAAGGTCTTGTAAAGCATTTTTTCTCCATAACATTAACCTGTTTTAAAGCAATATGCTGACAATGTTGCCAGAATAATGAAAGCATCTCCATTTGTGTTCAAGCCATAAAAATTCCTAAGTATATCTTTGGACTAGCCAAAATTATTCATCCCTGATATTTAAAATATTAAATATAAATTATTCATATGCTAATATAGTATTTTGATAAAATATGTAATTTCATGACAATTTGTGTTTAGGATAAATGTTTTAAACAGAAATATGTGAAAACACTTCATGCATGTAACTCATAGAAAATCAATTCTGTTTAATGGTTCTCTGTTTGGTTAAAGTTACAATTTATACTTAATTCTATGGGTGTTGCTAAATTTGGGTGTATACTTCTTCTTCTTCTTCTTTTTATTTTTTATTTTGAGATGGAGTCTCTATCTGTTGCCCAGGCTGGAGTGTAGTAGCGCAAACTTGGCTCACTGCAACCTCCGCCTCCTAGGTACAAGCAATTCTCCTTCCTCAGCCTCCCAAGTAGCTGGGATTACAGGCACCTGCCCCCATACCTGGATAATTTTTGTATTTTTAGTGGAGATGGGATTTTACCATGTTGGCCAGGCTGATCTCAAACTCCTGATCTCAGGTGATCCACCTGCCTCAGCCTCCCAAAGTGCTGGGATTACAGGCGTGAGCCACGGCGCCGAGCCAGGTGTCTACTCCTTAAAAAGACTATCAGTTGTACAACATGTTCCAATTAATTTTGACTTAAGATATTTGAAAGAAGCTTACAACAAAATTTAGTAACCATTTCAAAAAATAATTTTCATTTCAAAGATAGCATGGCAAATATATTTGAAAAAATGTATTAAAGAGAACATACCTTTGAAGGTATTTCTCATCACTGTGCATCTGGAGAAAAATTATCAGCCATACTGTTGGACAATGTCATACCATGAACACGAATAACACTGGGCTCTTATGCCATCACGCATGATATTGTACTTCCCCTATTCATTAATTTATCCGTATGCATAGATAACTTTTTTCACTTTTTCCTTTTTTTTTCAAACTTCTGATATACTGTCTGAATTTTCACTTTTTCAAACAACATCTGGATTTCTACTTTATTGAGAAAACTGAAGTGATAAAGTGAGTGAAGTGATAAAGTTAGATGTACTCTATTATTTAGTACAATACTGCAGGTAGTAGTGAAAATGGATATCATTGTCTTGTATGTAAACTCAGGTGAAATAATTTAGTCCTTCACCATTAAGTGTGTTATTATTCTTAGGGGTTTCATAGATGCCCTTTACTAGTATGAGGATGAATCTCACCATTCGTACTATATGGACAATTTTAATCATTAATAATTGTTAAATATTTTAAGGGCTTTCAAATGCTTTCCCTTCATTTACTGAAACAATAACATGGTCCCACCTCTATCCTGTCAATACTGTAAATTGTATTGGTTTATTTTTAAGTATTAATTCAACCGTTTAACACTGGAAAAGTCCCTTTTGGTCATAACATACACTTTTATATATTATTGAATGTATTTGCTATTACTATAAGGATTGTGTTGTCTATATTCATGAGAGACATTTGTTTAGAGTTCTTATTTTTTGCAGTGTCTTTACTATATTTTTTAATGGTTATGCTAGCTTTATAATACAAATTAGGCAATTATGTCACTTTGTATCCTAAAATGTTTTGTATAAACTGAAGCTAGCTTTTTTTTCATATTTGATAGAATTTGCAAAATCATTTGAAGCTTTTTTGGGGGGAGTATGTTGATAATGAATTAACATTTTTTATTAGATATAGGCTATCTTCTATTTCTTCCTGTGTTGATTTTGATAAGTTGCGTTTTTAGTGAAATTTACCCGTTTTATTTAAGTAGTTGAATTTTTGGCTATTAATTTATCTCATTAAACAATTTACTGCATTGTGATCTAAATATTGGTTGCATTATTCATACTTCATGGAATTAACTCATGTTTTCTTTGTGTTCTCATATATTGTCAATTTCTGTGAAACATGTTTAGCTGAGATAATATTATATTATCTAATATTGGGTTTTAAATGCTGGCAAAACTTTAAGATCTATGATCTTCTTTTTTTTTTTTTTATTATACTTTAAGTTCTAGGGTACATGTGCATAACGTGCAGGTTTGTTACATATGTATACTTATGCCATGTTGGTGTGCTGCACCCATCCACTCGTCAGCACCCATCAATTCATCATTTATATCATGTATAACTCCCCAATGCAATCCCTCCCTCCTCCCCCCTCCCCCCTCCCCATGATAGGCCCCAGTGCGTGATGTTCCCCTTCCCGAGTCCAAGTGATCTCATTGTTCAGTTCCCACCTATGAGTGAGAACATGCGGTGTTTGGTTTTCTGTTCTTGTGATAGTTTGCTAAGAATGATGGTTTCCAGCTGCATCCATGTCCCTACAAAGGACGCAAACTCATCCTTTTTTATGGCTGCATAGTATTCCATGGTGTATATGTGCCACATTTTCTTAATCCAGTCTGTCACAGATGGACATTTGGGTTGATTCCAAGTCTTTGCTATTGTGAATAGTGTCGCAATAAACATACGTGTACATGTGTCTTTGTAGTAGAATAATTTATAATCCTTTGGGTATATACCCAGTAGTGGGATGGCTGGGTCATATGGTACATCTAGTTCTAGATCCTTGAGGAATTGCCATACTGTTTTCCATAATGGTTGAACTAGTTTACAATCCCACCAACAGTGTAAAAGTGTTCCTATTTCTCCACATCCTCTCCAACACCTGTTGTTTCCTGACTTCTTAATGATTGCCATTCTAACTGGTGTGAGATGGTATCTCATTGTGGTTTTGATTTGCATTTCTCTGATGGCGAGTGATGATGAGCATTTTTTCATGTGTCTGTTGGCTGTATGAATATCTTCTTTTGAGAAATGTCTGTTCATATCCTTTCCCCACTTTTTGATGGGGTTGTTTGTTTTTTTCTCGTATCTTTGTTTGAGTTCTTTGTAGATTCTGGATATTAGCCCTTTGTCAGATGAGTAGGTTGCAAAAATTTTCTCCCATTCTGTGGGTTGCCTGTTCACTCTGATGGTAGTTTCTTTTGCTGTGCAGAAGCTCTTTAGTTTAATTAGATCCCATTTGTCAATTTTTGCTTTTGCTGCCGTTGCTTTTGGTGTTTTAGACATGAAGTCCTTGCCCATGCCTATGTCCTGAATGGTACTACCTAGATTTTCTTCTAGGGTTTTTATGGTATTAGGTCTAACATTTAAGTCTCTAATCCATCTTGAATTAATCTTCGTATAAGGGGTAAGGAAAGGATCCAGTTTCAGCTTTCTACTTATGGCTAGCCAATTTTCCCAGCACCATTTATTAAATAGGGAATCCTTTCCCCATTTCTTGTTTCTCTCAGGTTTGTCAAAGATCAGATGGCTGTAGATGTGCGGTATTATTTCTGAGGACTCTGTTCTGTTCCATTGGTCTATATCTCTGTTTTGGTACCAGTACCATGCTGTTTTGGTTACTGTAGCCTTGTAGTAGAGTTTGAAGTCAGGTAGCGTGACGCCTCCAGCTTTGTCCTTTTGACTTAGGATTGTCTTGGCAATGCGGGCTCTTTTTTGGTTCCATATGAACTTTAAAGCAGTTTTTTCCAATTCTGTGAAGAAACTCATTGGTAGCTTGATGGGGATGGCACTGAATCTATAAATAACCTTGGGGAGTATGGCCATTTTCACGATATTGATTCTTCCTATCCATGAGCATAGTATGTTCTTCCATTTGTTTGTGTCCTCTTTGATTTCACTGAGCAGTGGTTTGTAGTTCTCCTTGAAGAGGTCCTTGACATCCCTTGTAAGTTGGATTCCTAGGTATTTTATTGTCTTTGAAGCAATTGTGAATGGAAGTTCATTCCTGATTTGGCTCTCTGCTTGTCTGTTACTGGTGTATAAGAATGCTTGTGATTTTTGCACATTAATTTTGTATCCTGAGACTTTGCTGAAGTTGCTTATCAGCTGAAGGAGATTTTGGGCTGAGACGATGGGGTTTTCTAAATATACAATCATGTCATCTGCAAACAGGGACAGTTTGACTTCTTCTTTTCCTAACTGGATACCCTTGATTTCTTTCTCTTGCCTGATTGCCCTAGCCAGAACTTCCAACACTATGTTGAATAGGAGTGGTGAGAGAGGGCATCCCTGTCTTGTGCCAGTTTTCAAAGGGAATTTTTCCAGTTTTTGCCCATTCAGTATGATATTAGCTGTGGGTTTGTCATAAATAGCTCTTATTATTTTGAGGTACGTTCCATCAATACCGAATTTATTGAGCGTTTTTAGCATGAAGGGCTGTTGAATTTTGTCAAAAGCCTTTTCTGCATCTATTGAGACAATCATGTGGTTCTTGTCTTTGGTTCTGTTTATATGCTGGATTACGTTTATTGATTTGCGAATGTTGAACCAGCCTTGCATCCCAGGGATGAAGCCCACTTGATCATGGTGGATAAGCTTTTTGATGTGATGCTGAATCCGGTTTGCCAGTATTTTATTGAGAATTTTTGCATCGATGTTCATCAGGGATATTGGTCTAAAATTCTCTTTTTTTGTTGTGTCTCTGCCAGGCTTTGGTATCAGGATGATGTTGGCCTCATAAAATGAGTTAGGGAGGATTCCCTCTTTTTCTATTGATTGGAATAGTTTCAGAAGGAATGGTACCAGCTCCTCCTTGTACCTCTGGTAGAATTCAGCTGTGAATCCATCTGGTCCTGGACTTTTTTTGGTGGGTAGGCTATTAATTGTTGCCTCAATTTCAGAGCCTGCTATTGGTCTATTCAGGGATTCAACTTCTTCCTGGTTTAGCCTTGGGAGAGTGTAAGTGTCCAGGAAATTATCCATTTCTTCTAGATTTTCTAGTTGATTTGCGTAGAGACGTTTATAGTATTCTCTGATGGTAGTTTGTATTTCTGTGGGGTCAGTGGTGATATCCCCTTTATCATTTTTTATTGCATCTATTTGATTCCTCTCTCTTTTCTTCTTTATTAGCCTTGCTAGCGGTCTGTCAATTTTGTTGATCTTTTCAAAAAACCAACTCCTGGATTCATTGATTTTTTGGAGGGTTTTTTGTGTCTCTATCTCCTTCAGTTCGGCTCTGATCTTAGTTATTTCTTGCCTTCTGCTAGCTTTTGAATGTGTTTGCTCTTGCCTCTCTAGTTCTTTTAATTGTGATGTTAGAGTGTCAATTTTAGATCTTTCCTGCTTTCTCTTGTGGGCATTTAGTGCTATAAATTTCCCTCTACACACTGCTTTAAATGTGTCCCAGAGATTCTGGTACGTTGTATCTTTGTTCTCATTGGTTTCAAAGAACATCTTTATTTCCGCTTTCATTTCGTTATGTAGCCAGTAGTCATTCAGGAGCAGGTTGTTCAGTTTCCATGTAGTTGAGCGGTTTTGATTGAGTTTCTTAGTCCTGAGTTCTAGTTTGATTGCACTGTGGTCTGAGAGACAGTTTGTTATAATTTCTGTTCTTTTACATATGCTGAGGAGTGCTTTACTTCCAATTATGTGGTCAATTTTGGAATAAGTGCGATGTGGTGCTGAGAAGAATGTATATTCTGTTGATTTGGGGTGGAGAGTTCTATAGATGTCTATTAGGTCCGCTTGGTGCAGAGATGAGTTCAATTCCTGGATATCCTTGTTAACTTTCTGTCTCGTTGATCTGTCTAATGTTGACAGCGGAGTGTTGAAGTCTCCTATTATTATTGTATGGGAGTCTAAGTCTCTTTGTAAGTCTCTAAGGACTTGCTTTATGAATCTGGGTGCTCCTGTATTGGGTGAATATATATTTAGGAGAGTTAGCTCTTCCTGTTGAATTGATCCCTTTACCATTATGTAATGGCCTTCTTTGTCTCTTTTGATCTTTGATGGTTTAAAGTCTGTTTTATCAGAGACAAGGATTGCAACCCCTGCTTTTTTTTGTTCTCCATTTGCTTGGTAGATCTTCCTCCATCCCTTTATTTTGAGCCTATGTATGTCTCTGCATGTGAGATGGGTCTCCTGAATACAGCAGACTGATGGGTCTTGCCTCTTGATCCAGTTTGCCAGTCTGTGTCTTTTAATTGGAGCATTTAGTCCATTAACACTTAAGGTTAATATTGTTATGTGTGAACTTGATCCTGCCATTATGATATTAACTGGTTATTTTGCTCGTTAGTTGATGCAGTTTCTTCCTAGCCTCGATGGTCTTTACATTTTGGCATGTTTTTGCGATGGCTGGTACCGGTTGTTCCTTTCCATGTTTAGGGCTTCCTTCAGGGTCTCTTGTAAGGCAGGCCTGGTGGTGACAAAATCTCTAAGCATTTGCTTATCTGTAAAGGATTTTATTTCTCCTTCACTTATGAAACTTAGTTTGGCTGGATATGAAATTCTGGGTTTAAAATTCTTTTCTTTAAGAACGTTGAATATTGGCCCCCACTCTCTTCTGGCTTGTAGCGTTTCTGCCGAGAGATCTGCTGTTAGTCTGATGGGCTTTCCTTTGTGGGTAACCCGACCTTTCTCTCTGGCTGCCCTTAAGATTTTTTCCTTCATTTCAACTTTGGTGAATCTGGCAATTATGTGTCTTGGAGTTGCTCTTCTGGAGGAGTATCTTTGTGGCGTTCTCTGTATTTCCTGAATTTGAATGTTGGCCTGCCCTACTAGTTTGGGGAAGTTCTCCTGGATGATATCCTGAAGAGTGTTTTCCAACTTGGTTCCATTTTCCCCCTCACTTTCAGGCACTCCAATCAGACGTAGATTTGGTCTTTTTACGTAATCCCATACTTCTTGCAGGCTTTGCTCATTTCTTTTTCTTCTTTTTTATTTTGGTTTCTCTTCTCGCTTCATTTCATTCATTTGATCCTCAATCGCTGATACTCTTTCTTCCAGTTGATCGAGTCGGTTACTGAAGCTTGTGCATTTTTCACGTATTTCTCGTGTCATGGTTTTCATCTCTGTCATTTCGTTTATGATCTTCTCTGCATTAATTAGTCTAGCTGTCCATTCTTCCACTTTTTTTTCAAGATTTTTAGTTTCTTTGCGCTGGGTACGTAATTCCTCCTTTAGCTCTGAGAAGTTTGATGGACTGAAGCCTTCTTCTCTCCTCTCGTCCAAGTCATTCTCTGACCAGCTTTGATCCGTTGCTGGCGATGGGCTGCGCTCCTTTGCAGGGGGAGATGCGCTCTTATTTTTTGAATTTCCAGCTTTTCTGCCCTGCTTCTTCCCCATCTTTGTGGTTTTATCTGTCTCTGGTCTTTGATGGTGGTGACGTACTGATGGGGTTTTGGTATAGGTGTCCTTCCTGTTTGATAGTTTTCCTTCTGACAGTCAGAAGGACTGTCTGTTGGTCTGTTGGAGATTGCTTGAGGTCCACTCCAGACCCTGTTTGCCTGGGTATCAGCAGCAGAGGTTGCCGAAGATAGAATATTGCTGAACAGCGAGTGTACCTGTCTGATTCTTCCTTTGGAAGTGTCCTCTCAGGGGTGTACTCCACCCTGTGAGGTGTGGGGTGTCAGACTGCCCCTAGTGGGGGATTTCTCCCAGCTAGGCTACTCAGGGGTCAGGGACCCACCTGAGCAGGCAGTCTGTCCGTTCTCAGATCTCAACCTCCGCATTGGGAGTCCACGGCTCTCCCCAAAGCTGTCAGACAGAGTCGTTCGCGTCTGCACCGGCTCCCGCTACTTCCCCTGTTGGTCTTCAGCTGTGCGCTGTCCCCAGAGGTGGAGACTACAGAGACAGGCAGGCTTCCTTGAGCTGCTGTGAGCTCCACCCAGTTCGAGCTTCCCAGCGGCTTTGTTTACCTAGTTAAGCCTCAGCAATGGCGGGCGCCCCTCCCCCAGCCTCGCTGCTGCCTTGCGGATAGATCGCGGCAGACTGCTGTGTTAGCAGTGAGGGAGGCTTCATGGGCGTGGGACCCTCCCGGCCAGGTGTGGGATATATTCTCCTGGTGTGCTTGTATGCTTACAGCGCAGTATTGGGGTGGGAGTTACCCGATTTTCCAGGTGTTGTGTGTCTCAGTTCCCCTGGCTAGGAAAACGGATCCCCTTCCCCCTTGCGCTTCCAGGTGAGGCGATGCCTCGCCCTGCTTCAGCTCTCGCTGGTCAGGCTGCAGCAGCTGACCAGCACCGATTGTCCGGCACTCCCTAGTGAGATGACCCCAGTACCTCAGTTGAAAATGCAGAAATCACCGGTCTTCTGTGTCACTGGCGCTGGGAGTTGGAGACTGGAGCTGTTCCTATTCGGCCATCTTGCTCCGCCCCCCTCGATCTTCTTTTAACCCTGTTTAGGTCTTTTTTATTAAGATTTTCTTGCCTTTTTCCCCCCATTTTCTTGGACTAATAGTATCATGGTAATTTCTTCTCTACAGGTAGATATCATTCTACTTCTCTTTGCTTCTCATATATACAGGTTTTGGCTGTTAAGAGTAATGGCCAAAATCACAGTTACTTTTGCACCAATCTAATAATTTTGGTTTACAAAGTTGAATTAATTTTTGCTATATTGTATATATAGTCCTTTTACATGTTTTCGGTGAATATGATTTTTAATATTTAAAGTTCTTTATTGCCATCATTAATA
Organism: Rhinopithecus roxellana; assembly: GCF_007565055.1. Classification (NCBI taxonomy): domain Eukaryota; kingdom Metazoa; phylum Chordata; class Mammalia; order Primates; family Cercopithecidae; genus Rhinopithecus; species Rhinopithecus roxellana. Next base: position 39,615,599 of record NC_044562.1, read on the forward strand.
TTTTGGGCCTGAATTCTGCTTTTTTTTTTTTTTTTTTTTTTGAGTGCAGTGACACGATCTTACCTCACTGCAACCTCCGCCTCCCAGGCTCAAGTGATTCTCCTGCCTCAGCCTCCCTAATAGCTGGGATTACAGGCGCCTGCCACCACACCCAGCACATGCCAACACACAATGCAAATAAGTTTTGTATTTTTAGTAGAGACAGGTGTTCACTGCGTTGGCCAGGGTAGTCTCAAACTCCTAACCTCAAATGATCCACCTGACCTGCCTGGGCCTCCCAAAGTGCTGGGATTAGAGGCATGAGCCACTGCACCAGGCTGAATTCTGCACTCCTTAGAATAAGAACAGAAAAGCATTCTTACTCGTTTTATTTATCTTTGATGGCATATATTTTTCATCCCTTTAATTTCCGTATTTCAGAGTTACTTTGCTTCAGGGGAACTTGTTAGAACTGGAGTAAACATCACTCATCTTTGCAAAGAGACTGGTGGCATTTAGTCCCTGCCTCAGAGATCTATAGAACTTTGAACTTGAGAGAGATGATTTTTGAGTATCTGGTAGAAGAAAGTTCTAAGTGATGAAACATGGAAGAGGAAGCAGAGGATAAAAGATTTGGAAAATTAGCAGCCTGACTATTTGATAGAAAATAAAAACCCATTTTCTGAGGAGAAATTCAAACCAGCTGCAGAAATTGGCGCAAGCAATGAGGAGCCAAATGTTAATAGCCAAGACTATGGGGAAAATGTCTCAAGAGCACATCAGAAGTGGTCACAGCAACCACTCCCATCACAAGTCAGGAGGCCTAGGAGAAAAAAATGGTTTTGGCCCAGGGCCTTGTCACTTTGTGCAGTCTTGGGATCTGGTGCCTGTGTCCTAGCCACGGCGAAATGAGGCCAAGGTACAGATCAGGCTGTGACTTCAGAGGGTGCAATTCCTAAACCTTGGCAACTTTCATATGGTGTTGAGTCTGTGGGTGCACCAAAGTCAAGAATTGAGGTTTGCGAACCTCTGTCTAGATTTCAGAGGATGTATGGAAATGCCTGGATGTCCAGGCAGAAGTGTGCTGCAGGAGTGAGCCCTCTTGGAGAACCTCTGCTGGGCAGTGTGGAAGGGAAACTTGGGGTTGGAGCTCCAACACCAAGTCCCTACTGAAGCACTGTCTAGTGGAGGGAGGTGTGAGAAGAGAGCCACTGTCCTCCAGACCCCTGAATGGTAGATCCACCAACAGCCTGTGTTGTGCACCTGGAAAGGCCACAGATACTCAATGCCAGCCTATGAAGGCAACCAGGAGGGGGGATGTACCCTGCAAAGCCACAGGGGAGGAGTTGCTCAAGGCTGTGGGGTCCTACCTCTTGCATCAGTGTGCCCTGGATGTGAGACATGGAGTCAAAGGAAATCATTTCAAAGCCTTAAGATTTGACTACCTCGCTGGATTTTGGACTTGCATGGGACCTGTAACCCCTTTATTTTGGCCAGTTTCTCCCATTTAGAACCTGTGTATTCACCCAATGCTTGTACCCCCATTGTATCTAGGAAGTAACTAACTTGCTTTTGATTTGACAGGCTCATAGGTGGAAGGGACTTGCCTTGTTTCAGATGAGACTTTCGACTTGCACTTTTGGGTAAATGATGGAATAACTTAAGACTTTGGGGGCTCCTGGGAAGGCAAGATTATTGAAATGTGAGGACATGAGATTTGGGAGGGGCCACAGGCAGAATGATATGGTTTGTCTGTGTTCCCATCCAAATCTCATTGTGAATTGTACTTCCCATACTCCCCATGTATCATGAGAGGTACCTGGCAAGAGGTAATTTAATCATGGGGCCAGTTACCTCCATGCTGCTGTTCTTGTGATAATGAGTAAGTTCTAATGAGATCTGGTGGTTTTATAGGGGCTTATTCCTTTGCTCGACTCTCATTGTCTCTCCTGGCACCCTGTGAAGGGGTGCCTTCTGCCATGTTTGTAAGTTTGCCCCATCCTCCTCAGTCATGTGTGTCAATTAAACCTCTTTCCTTTATAAAACACCCAGCCTTGGGTATGTCTTTATTAGCAGCGTGAAAACAAACTAATACAACTATAAGTTTCTGGAAGTAATTTGATCATCCTTTCACTTTATGTAATTCTTATTAAATGTTTCAGGTCAACTTCATGGAGCACACTTGGGGAAACAATACTCTAAGCCAATAAGAAGCTGAATAATTATTATAACTCTTTTTCAAGGGATAAGAAATAATAATATTTTGTCAGGAGAATAATATTAGCACCAGTTTTGAGTAAACATCATTGTGAGTGAGTTTGGCATACATGGGATCTGAATTGGCTAGCAATATTTTCCTTCTTTCATGAAGAATCATAGACCCAGAATTAGGAGGAGCTAGTCTCTCTCAACTAAAGACCACTTATTTTTAGAAGGACATTTTCTTAAATAAACTGGGCATAACATTTCCAATGATGAAATTTATCAGAAATATTATAAGTTCTGAATCTCTCCAATGAATCAGTTACCAAAGCAACTTCATTAAGTAGCTTGATTATAGAGTACAAAGATTTGAAATATTTTATTGCTTTTCTTCTATCAGAATTTTACAGCCAAAATAAAAGATAGCATTGTGAAATCTGAAAATCTTTCTTCTAGATAAAACAAAATCTCTTTATATAAATTTTTTTTTATTTTTTATTTTAGACAGAGTCTTGCTTTGGCAAGACTAGAGTGCGGTTGTGCAATCTTGGCTCACTGCAGCCTTCACCTCCCAGGTTCATCCTTTCACTGGGTTCAAGTGATTCTCCTGCCTCAAGCTTTGGAGTAGTTGGGAATACAGTCACGTGTCACCACACCCAACTAATTTTATTTTTAGTAGAAACCAGGTTTTGCCATGTCGGCCACGCTGGTCTCAAATTCCTAAACTCAAGTGATCCTCCTGCTTCGACCTCCCAAAGTGCTTGGATTACAGGCATGAGCCACTGCACCCGGCCTAAAAGTCGTAATTTTAAAAAATATATCAAAGAGATTATCAAAAGAAAATTTAGATTTGGTCAATCAGCCCTTGTTCTCCACTGCTCTACAGATTTCAGAGTCTTAATTTGGACTCCAAAATGCTTTAGTAAAAAAGTTTTAATTTGCAACTTATGTGTTAGTGAATTGTTTATAGAAGCACCACTTACCAAAGTTGTCTTACAGGTGAGTTATAAATGACTTTCTGCAATGACAGTAAAATATATATATATTTGTATATATATTATATGTGTGTGTATATATATATGTATATATGTATTTGTATATATATTATATGTGTATATATATATGTATATATATGTATATGTATATATGTACATTATATATATGTATATATAAATATATATATATATATAAATTTATTCCTATTTAAATATGAATGAGGTTTGGAAGCAAATTATACTTGCTCAATTGATTTCATAAAAAGCGATAGTCATATTTATATAACAGAGGAGGCTTAATAATTGTCCACAAAAATCAAATATTTGAGAAATGGAGCAATATAGAGAAAGTCATGTACCATTGCATCACATATCTTGAATAATTTAAAAACTTCAGTTTAAACTCCTGTTTGAGAACTCCTGTTTAAAAACTTATACAGCACAATTTTAAAATCTGGTGTAAACATCAGTAAGAATCAATGAATTGTACTTGTTTCTTGCTTGCTTTCAATGAGTCCATATAATTAAATGAGTGAAAAGGAAAATAACTAATATAAATATATAACAACTGCTAGAATATTCTTCTTAGAGACTTTCTCCATCTATATAAAAATACAACCTTAAGATTATATGTGTGTATGTATAAGTGTGTATATATGCAGATTTTAGGTTTATAGGGAGAAAGAACTGGAGTTTCAATCCCTTCTTTTCTATTCCAGAGGCATGTAATTGGTAAATGCACTGATACCTAACACCACAATTTTCAATATGTTTAAGAAAGAATGATCATCATTACCTCAAAGTGTTGCAGAATATCTTCCCAACAGAATTTTTTTGTGCAGAAACCAACTCACAGTGGCTTTCAAAAGCCAAACATGGGCATTTTTTCCAGCTCCTGCTCAGTGACATTTTATTGATAACTTTAAACTAGCCATCATAGGAGAGTATTCACAGCACTGAAATCAACAAACAATGTATATCACCATTACCATGCCCAGCAAGCAACTTTAATAGTACATAACTGAATGGCATATTATATGTATATGATAAATAGCAATTCTTAAACTATTATTCATCTATTTAAATAGTAGCTATAGCTGAACTTAATTATAAATTATGGGCCTAAATATTTAAGAGAACTTGAATATAAGTAACCCTAATTTAAGGTTTGTGAATCAGTAATATATATCAATAACATTAATGATTATAACAAAAATTTGAAATCCTGAATTTCTAAATTAATCTTCAGTGGTTCTCTTACTGTATAGACACATTTAATTAGAATTAGACAATTTTTCTAGAAATTTTTCATTAACATATTTTATTCCATTGCTGCTATCATTCCAAATGATTTACCTTACTTATTTATGTCTTCTTTTGAAGTTCAGAAAGCTGTCTGTGATTTCATCTTAATATGCATATTTTGTTAGGAGTAATCAACTTCCTTCATAGTCTATGATTTTATACTACTCTGAAAATAAAATTCTCTAAATTCTTAAAACACAACACAAAATGCGTTTTAATGTAACATTGTAGTGATTTGTTCTGGGCAAAAATACAAACTGAATCAATTTCTGTGGTTGCTATTGTCAGGGTAATACCCTAACTTCCCATTATGTTCAATTCTATAATGGTGGTAACAAATTTTTTTTAGCTCTGCTTTGTATCATGCTGTGAATTTCAATAGAAATACTGGTTCCAAATTTTCTTAATGGATTTTTTGCCTACAGTATGTGCATTTAGTTATGAGTGGATAATTCCATGTACCAGCTTTCAAAAAATGTTAAAATATTGTAGATTGTTGTTATTATTTCAGTAAAGAATTGTTCTTGAAGTTAGAATCAGGAATTCAGTGGAAGAAAACAGTAGGAAAAATAAATCAAATAAAATGTATAGGACTGTGCAAAGTAAGGTCTATTCTCATGAAAGGAAAATATATACCTTTCAATGGTGACTTTTCTATGTTGTTAAAAAGTAAGTTGCTGTTATCCATGTGTGATTTATCATGAAATGCATTTCTTATGCATTCCCTTTCCTTTGGGCCCTTTTGTTAACTTTTGTTATTTTTCTATATTGTCAATCATGGGAAAATCATTTGCTTTAAATGAAAAGTTTGCAACAGCATTGCTAATTTATTTTTCCAGATATGCAAACTTTTGGATCTGTAGCAAAAGATGTTACTGCAAATAATCTATTTATAATCTATTTAAATTTATTTGAAAATTATATTGCAAATAGGTTGTTGCAACATAAAAAAACACCTTTTATACTCCCCCAAAAAGCATTTATGAAGCACTTTGGAAAGGTTTTTTTTATTATCTATTTGATGTCCAAGCACTTTTGACCTCCGGATCGTAAAGATCTAAAATAGGAGAGAACTTTGGCCTGTATAAATAATAATGAAATAAATGTCAAACTGGAGTCAGACGTTTAATCCCTTTCATTTGCTTTGAGTTTCTTAGTCTAATTAATTATCAAACAAAGGAGTCATTGTATATTTAGGTTTTTGATCTTGAAAAAATATATTTTAAAATACCATTTTTAAACATTGATTAAAGGCAGCACAGCATTACAATTTCTGAGCAGAGGGAAACAAAGTAGGTTCACCTTTGCTTCTTAGAGACACATTCTATACCATGTCACAGGGAATGGGAACCCCAACAGAACATAGTTGTCTGGCTAAACTGAGAAGACAGAGGTAGGACTGAGTCAACTGGAACTTCAGGGTAGATTACCATAAAGGAAGTGTCACAGTGTTCATAAAGATGCTGTCAACTGGTTTCCAGTGGTCCTTAAGTAACTACACATTCAGCAAAGTAAAAAGTCGATGGTCTTATCAATGAAACTACTAAGAAGAGTGCATTAGCAGATATCATCATCGTTAATGAAACAGATTCATTTTCAGAAAAGGATTTAAACAAATAAAGAACAACTATTAGGCTAAAAATAGCACAGACTTTAGAAACACAAAAAGTAAGAACTGGTATCTCTAATATATTGGATAGTTATGCCTTTATCAGTCTCTCAAAAATATAAAAATTTTAAGATGTACTTATATAACTCAGATTGATGAAATTACAGTTATATTCACATTTGAAGTACAAGGAAATGTAATGGGAGAAAGATTAAACATATTTATTCAAAATTAGTTTTGGTTAAATCGTGAAATATTAGGAAGATAGTTCAACTAAAAGGGCAAGAATTTATTAAAGACAATCAGATGATTATCGATCCAAGCTGTCCATGAGATGTAAGATTGAAAGGAGAAAAAGATAATTGGTTCTGATTGGTGAGAACATAAACAAGGATATTTTTACACAACTCTAGCCATTCTTACATCACATTTCAAGGAAGATCAAATTTGTCTTTAATACCAAAAGATAATTCTTGCCAAAATATAATAATTTCATGATCAAAACAGAAATAAGTTTCCTACTGAGTGGTTCACGCATGTAATTATTTATGTTATGAATTGCAATGTGTTATTTTAGATAAAGAATAAGATTTAGTAAGTTAGTACTGTAAATATTTGGCATTCCTATAGTGAAATAAAATACCCTCTATATGGCCTTTCGTGATTGTGTCTGTCTGTGTGTGTGTGTGTGTATGTGTGTGTGTGTGTGTGTATGGAGAAAGATGTTTCACAAAAGTTATCTTTCAGAATTGATTTTCACATATATAAAATTTACTGGTAATAGTGATGACAAAACGTACTTTAATATTTTCCCTTTGTACTTCTGCTGATTGAAAACATATAAATTTTATTATGTTATGAGACAGAAGGAAAACTAACAAACAGAAAGGACATCCACACCAAAACCCTATCTGTACATCACCATCATCAAAGACGAAAGGTAGATTAAAACCACAAAGATGGGGAAAAAACAGAGCAGAAGAGCTGAAAATTCTAAAAATCAGAGCTCCTCTCCCCCTCCAAAAGAATGCAGCTCCTCGCCAGCAAAGGAACAAAGCTGGATGGAGAATGACTTTGACGAGTTGAGAGAAGAAGGCTTCAGACGATCAAACTTCTCTGAGCTAAAGGAGAAAGTTCGAACCCATTGCAAAGAAGCTAAAAATGTTGAAAAAAGACTAGACGAATGACTAACTAGAATAACCAGTGTAGAGACCATGGCAGAGAACTACATGACAAATGCACAAGCTTCAGTAGCTGATTCGATCAACTGAAAGAAAGGGTATCAGTGATTGAAGATCAAATGAATGAAATGAAGTGAGAAGAAAAGTTTAGAGAAAAAAGAGTAAAAAGAAACGAACCAAGCTTCCAAGAAATATGGGACGATGTGAAAAGACCAAATCTACGTCTGATTGGCGTACCTGAAAGTGACGGGGAGAATGGAACCAAGTTGGAAAACACTCTGCAGGATATTATCCAGGAGAACTTCCCCAACCTAGCAAGGCAGGCCAACAATCAAATTCAGGAAATATAGAGAATGCCACAAAGATATTCCTCGAGAAGAGCAACTCTAAGACACATAATTGCCAGATTCACCAAAGTTGAAATGAAGCAAAGTGCTTAAAATATTAAGAAACAAGTGGAGAATAAAGAAAATACTCAAAACAAAAGCTAGTGTTTTGGAAGATCATTTAAGTTTATTAATTTTCTTTAAAAATCAAAAATAACCAATTTCAGCAAAAAAAAAAAATATTACTGCAGTTCCTACAGGTTATCAAAGGACAATAAGAGAATGTGACAATCATATATCAATAAACTCAGCAACTAGATTAAATTGATACATTAATTGAGGAAATTTGAATAGTTATATATTTATTAAAGTATATTTATAAATTATAGTTAATAAATATATAAATTTACTTTCCCACAAAGAAATTTTAGGGCCAGATGGCTCAGTGTTGAATTCTTTCATTGAAAAATTAACAAAATCCTTCAGAACATATAAAAAAATAGAATAGTGAGAACTTATTGTGAAGACAGAATACCATGATTCAGAAAACTGACGATATTGAAAAAAAAAAAAAAGAAAAATCACTGTGAACCTAGAAGCAAACATTAAAAAAAACAGTAATTTTTTTTTAACGATAATAGACTATGAATAAGTGGGATTCATCCCATGAATGCAGTTGATTTAACATGCAAGAATCAAGGAAACTCACCATACAAATAAAACAAAGACAGAAAATTAGGAAATCATCTCAATAGTTGCAGAAAAAGCATTTGACAGAATGCAGCATCAATTAATGACAAATGTTTTCAGCAGACTAGGAATAGGTTGCAGATCTCTTCAAACTAAAAAGAATATCTGCAAAGAAAAGTCAAATATCCTATAAAATGGTAAATAGATGAACACTTTATCTTTACCAGCAAGAAGAAAGCAAAAATGTCAGTTCTACTACTTCTATTGAATGTGTTAGATCAGATGATAGCCATTGCAATGAGACAATAAAACGAGCTCTTTGGTAAACACAGTTTATGAATCTACAAAAATAAATAAAATACTGGAACAAATAAGTGAATACAGCAGGTTACAGATCAGCATATAAAAATAAATTGTATTTCTGTGGAAAAAAGCAAGTGGAAAATGAAATATTAAAAAATAGCCTTTATGAAAGCAAAAACATAGAAAGGATTTTTAACTGTGAGAGATCTACAATGAAAAATATAAAACATTGTTGAAAGTAATTAAATAAATGGAAATATATATCACATTTTTTTGATAATAAGTCTCAATATTATTAAGATGTCATTTCTTCCAAAAATGATCACTGGATTCAAGGCAACTCCAATCAAAATAGAAATCCCAGGAAGACTATTTTTAGATATTCACAAGTTGATTTAAATTTAAAAGTAAACTTTTAAATTTATTTTTATGTGCATACATGCGTATGTGTATATGTGTATGTGCAGGTGTGTGTGCATGTGTATATGTGTATGTCAATGTGTGCATATGTGTGTTTGTGTGGGACCTGTGCATGTGTGTGTGCATATGTGTAAGCATGTATGTGTACGTGTATAAGTTGAGTAACTTAGTATGTATGTGTATGTGAATAAGTTAAGAACTTACTTTATCTGAGAAAATCGCTGTATTACATTATCTCTAGACCTTCTTTATAAAAGGTTAACAGGACAATGTGATCTTAATAAAAATATGTAGACCAATTATAAAGATACAAAGCTCACATTTGTACTTACAGACTTATAGTTTATCCATTTTCAAAGAAGATGCCAAGATACTTCAATGGGAGATAACATAATCTTTTCAAGAAATTGTATAGTAATGAGTCAAATCTATATTTTGAAAAATGAACTTCAACCACTATATCATACCACATGTAAAAACCAAACTGAAAACCAGTATTATCAAACCTCCAATACAAAGATTAAAATCAAAGAAACCGAGAAGGCCACATGTTGATGAGGTTGCAAAGCAAAATGGAAATCTTGTACATTGATGGTGGAATTGGCATATTTTACAAACATTTTGAAAAACACACACACACAAATGCACACAATGGAATACTGCTCAGCAATTAAACAGAATGACCAACTGATAAATTCAACAAACCTGCCAGATGAAACAATATGTATCCTTCACTATTCCATTAATATGAACGCAGTCATACTAACATGTAATATGGAAAGCAGATCAGTGTTTTCCAATAGATAGAACAAAGGGAGATAACTGACTTAATGTCCTTCATTTTGTAGAAAGATTAACATGTTCTATGTCACTTTTTCCATTGTTCCACAACAGTTTACACTAGCTACAACATGCAAAATTGGATAATTTTATTGTTTGTAAATTATACTTTGCTAAAGTGATGTAAAATAATAGATCATAAGCCTAAACATAAAAATTCGATTTTATATCATATATACAATAAAATATTTGATAAATCATCCTGGTCTTGCAAAAAGAAAGTTTTCATGTGTCTGTTGGCTGTATGAATGTCTTCTTTTGAGAAATGTCTGTTCGTATCCTTTGCCCACTTTTTGATGGGGTTGTTTGTTTTTTTCTTGTAAATTTGTTTGAATTCTTTGTAGGTTCTGGATATTAGCCCTTTGTCAGATGAGTAGATTGCAAAAATTTTCTCCCATTCTGTAGGTTGCCTGTTCACTCTGATGGTAGTTTCTTTTGCTGTGCAGAAGCTCTTTAGTTTAATTAGATCCCATTTGTCAATTTTGGCTTTTGTTGCTGTTGCTTTTGGTGTTTTAGACATGAAGTCCTTGCCCATGCCTATGTCCTGAATGGTATTCCCTAGGTTTTCTTCTAGGGTTTTTATGGTATTAGGTCTGAAAAATGCTCATCATCACTGGCCGTCAGAGAAATGCAAATCAAAACCACAATGAGATACCATCTCACACCAGCTAGAATGGCAATCGTTAAAAAGTCAGGAAACAACAGGTGCTGGAGAGGATGTGGAGAAATAGGAACACTTTTACACTGTTGGTGGGATTGTAAACTAGTTCAACCATTATGGAAAACAGTATGGCGATTCCTCAAGGATCTAGAACTAGAAGTATCATATGACCCAGCCATCCCATTACTGGGTATATACCCAAAGGATTACAAATCATGCTGCTATAAAGACACATGCACATGCATGTTTATTGTGGCACTATTCACAATAGCAAAGACTTGGAATCAACCCAAATGTCCATCAGTGACAGACTGGATTAAGAAAATGTGGCACATATACACCATGGAATACTATGCAGCCATAAAAAAGGATGAGTTTGAGTCCTTTGTAGGGACATGGATGCTGCTGGAAACCATCATTCTTAGCAAACTATCGCAAGAACAGAAAACCAAACACCGCATGTTCTCACTCATAGGTGGGAACTGAACAATGAGATCACTTGGACTCGGGAAGGGGAACATCATACACCGGGGCCTATCACGGGGAGGGGGGAGGGGCGAGGGATTGCATTGGGAGTTATACTTGATGTAAATGACGAGTTGATGGGTGCTGACGAGTTGATGGGTGCAGCACACCAACATGGCACAAGTATATATATGTAACAAACCTGCACGTTATGCACATGTACCCTAGAACTTAAAGTATAATAATAAAAAAAAAAGTTTTCTTAAATATCAGAAATAGCGACAAACATGCCATGCACTTTAGGTAAAAAGAAAAAGCAATTGTTAAATTGAATCTCATGAAAAATAAATATTTTTGGTTTTGAAAAAACTCACTTAAGAAAATAAAAATATAAATTATCAGCTGAAAGAAAATGGTTGATATGCTTGTATCTTTCAAGAAATAATACACCTTAGATAAAAATCTTATTTAAAAATAGAGAAATAATGAAACAGACTTTCCACAAAAGATATTATACTAAAAGCTTAAAAAGTTAAATTGCTTAATAATTTTAGTTATTTAAATAAGTAGAAACTAAATTATAATTGGGTGCCGTTATATACCCTCTAGGGTGGCTTATGTAGAAAAGATTGACAATATCAAATGTTGATGAGAAGATCAAACTCAAAAATAATGCTAGCAGTTTAAAATGATAAAGCAGTTTTGAGAAACCATTAGCAGTCTCTTATTAATTTAAACATGTAACTTCCATATGACCTAGATATTTAACTCCTAGGTATTTACCATGGAGAACTGAAGACCTATGTCTATATACAAAGACTTTTACTTAAATAGTCTGGTAACTTATAACCACCATTCTGAAAGCAACCTACATATTCTTTTTTATTATGGGTGTTTTGTATATAATTATGTTTTTAACAATAGACTGTGGCTAGATGTGTTATCTGTTTCATACTATTGTGGTTAAGGAGTCACTCACTGTGCATTGTCCACCATTTCTCTATTCTTTCACTCCTTCTTGAAAGCTTCAAATTACAACTTCAAGACAGGATAAGACTGAATTCCTTGATCACCTTATATAGAGCTGCATTGAATTGTGGTGTGGGTAAGAAGTGCATTTATTTTAATTAAGCCTTTGAAATAATCTTTTTTTTTTTTTTTTTGAGACGGAGTCTAGCTGTGTCACCAGGCTGGAGTACAGTGGTGAGATCTTGGCTCACTGCAACCTCTGCCTCCTAGGTTCAAGTGATTTTCCTGCCTCAGCATCCTGAGCAGCTGGGAGTACAGGCGCGGCCACCAGATAATTTTTGTGTTTTTAGTAGAGATGGGGTTTCACCGTGTTGGCCAGGATATTCCCTATATCTTGACCTCGTGATCCACCTGCCTCGGGCTCCCAAAGTGCTGGGATTACAGGCATGAGCCACTGCACCAGGCCTTGAGATGGAATTTTTATCTGTTAGAGCATCTAGTGTTACCTTAACCAACATTGATAATTGTTTTCGTTTGTAATTCAGCTGACATTTATAAACACCACAAGTCCGGGAAATGTTGCCTAATGCAGAACAAATTTCCCAGATTAATTATTTGCCAAAATTATACCATGCATACTTTGTTATCCGAAGACATACATTTTATTCCTAAATTAAGTATTGTTAATTATTGTTCTTAGTCTGCTTTATTTCTTACAAATTCTCAGGTAGTAGAAAGCGCTTATTTTCCCCATTATCCAATCTATGATTTTCACAATTAGACATCAGGCAACATGTGACAATTATTACTGAATAAAAAGAAAGAAATCAAGAAAGCCATATGATTGCTCCAACTTACTTATTTGGGAGAATAAAGGTGGGAAAACCCAAGCGGAGCCTGGAAAACTCACAAAGTTAACAGATGGATTTGAGAGTTTATAAAGGATAAATTGGCTAGAATTTGTAGAGTATTGAGAGAAGAGATCTTCATAGAGAGATCCAGGAATCTCCAGATGGTCTCTCTTGAGTCTTTATCTGAGTATTTATCAGTACAAGTGTATAAGAAAACTACTCAAGTCTCAAGAAAAAAGAATCCCACAAGAGCTTAGGGAACAATTCTTATCAGACAAAAAGCCAAAACATATTATCTGTGATGAAAAGGGAAATTCCATACCGATAAAAGGGTCAATTTTTATGATTACATAACAATTCTAAATGTTTATACACCTGAGGGCGACCTGCTGAAACTATTGCTACGGAATAAAAGATGAAATGCTCCTGATTATTGTAAACACAAAATTGCATGCAGGATTGTGTAAAGACAACGCCAGGTTGGACTGCCAGAATGAGCCAACAGCGCGTAATGTGCTTCCCCCCACAGAGAGCCTATGAATGGACGTGCAGTCAGGGAGGTTTCACATCACCAAGATTCCTATCCCAGAAAAGCAGATGTTCATAGCTCTGGGAATGGAATGCCACCCTTGTGGAGAGCCTATAAAACGACGCATGAGGGGCACCTGTCCATGTGGATAAGATAGGGCTATAAATGCCCTCATCTTGCCACAGCTCTTCTAGGCCTCTTTCGGGTTAAGGCATACTCCCTTCTGAGAATTTCTGGTCTAACCAGTTGTCTAGCTTCACGACCTGTTTCTATGGATTCTTTGTAACTAACTTTTGCTGCAACTGTTACTGCTGATTAATATCTTGCTAATCATAGGTTATGGAAAGACTGTGTTTCTGTTTTAAGGCTCTATTAGAAATTACTGATGCACACACTATACTGTAAATTCTTATCTCTGTATACTATACTTCTGCATACAGATGTCATGTTAAAAAATTACTTCATCCCCATGTGACCATCTCACCTCATAATCAAATAACCCTAAATCCCTCACTAACCTACCCCCGCCCTCACTAAATTTAATGATAAATGCTGGTATATCCAGTGCATTGTTGGCAGCACAGGTCCAGAAGGCAGCCACCCCCTGGACCCAGCTTTCACTATCTTGTGTGTGTCTATTATTTTTCGACCTGCCGATCTGCCTGGGAACAAAGAGAGAGCCCCATTGCATTGCGGGCTGCTGGCCAGATCCCACAATATACACCAAATTAAAGAGATTCACAATATATGAACAAAAGCGGATACTGCTAGAAGGAGAAATAGAGAAATCCACAAGTTCAGTCGGAAGTTTCAATACTCCTTTCTATCACCAAGCACATTGATTTTTTAAAAGCATTTAATGACCTTAGGAAATGAATATCACCTGTTAGTAAAATTACACATTTCAACATAATATCTATAAGACCTAATAATGGGCCAGGTGAGGTGGTTCATACATGTAATCCCAGCACTTTGAAAGGCCGAGGAAGGTAGATCACTGAAATCCTGGAGTTTGAAAGCAGCCTGGGCAACACAAGGAGACCAAGTATATATAACAATATAAAAAGTATCTGGGTGTGGTGATGAACATCTGTAGTCCCAGCTACTCAGGAGTCTGATGTGGGAGGGCCACTTGAGCCTGAGAGGTCAAGAATACAGTGAACCTTGATTACACTACCACACTCCAGCCACAGCTATGGATCAAGTCGCTGTCTCAAAACACAAACAAACAAAATCAAACAAAGAAACACCAAAAATCTATGAAAGATATTATAAAATTCATCTATATTTGTATTTTTTTCTTTGAAATTTGGTAGATGTATATTATAGATTTATAATTGTAATCCATTCTTAGCACATCCACCAAATGCATTCCAAATTATTAGTCTTCATACTTAACCAATTGAAAAATAAGCATCAAGCCACATGAAGCTAATATAGCCCTTTTATTATTGAAAAAAATAATAAAGGTGCTAAGGTGGGAGTAGATCTTGGTGAGGAAGCCAAGTTAGTCTGCTAACAGAGCTGCCTAGAATAGCATGCCAGGCTAGGGCAGATGCCCATCTACAGACCTATTTATTCCTGGGAGAACAGAGCCAAATGTGCGTTTTCTGTGAATAGGCAGAATTTAAGAAGCATATGGACAGAGCCAGACCAAGTGTGCTTGTCCTTCTCTTCCCAAATTTACAAACCAAATAAGCTACAGAACCTTTCCTAAGATGGATTTAAGAAAAGGTGCAGACAGAGGCCAAAAGTGTACTAATAGGCTTCGTCAGTGTGAAAGAAAACAACAAGTCAGAAATACTGCCTGTTTAAATAGAATTTTCAAAAATGTCTACATTAAAATATCACTCAAAATTTAGGTACTTGTTTATTATTAAAATATTTTTAAAATATAATAATATTAATGAATTCAGCTGAATAATAATCAGATTGCTATATTTAAAGTGTGTTTACACTAGAAAGTATTCTCAAATATTTTCTGAACATATGTAATTCAAATAATGTGTTAGAAACATCATTTAAGAGATACAGGTGTTAATCACAGATGTTTTGTTTTTCTATAACATATTCTAAAGAAGGCACACACATTAAGTCAGAGAAATGTATTTCAAATAAATACCTACTGGGAGTTTTTCTTAACAGTCTTTCTGTAAATAGAACATGCTCTGAAAAATAATAGCTTTAGTATACTAATCAGTAAATTGTCTATGGCATTCTGACAAGATTTTGTCTGGAATGTAATGTGCATAATACTCCATCCAGAAAGATCCCCCAGACACACAGGAAATATAGCAAATCAAATTCTCTTTTAACTAAATGTGTTGGCAAATGCTGGAACATCAATAAGTAACCTCTCTTGAAACCTGAGGTGACTCTTCAGAAAATGAAAGGGAGACAAGAGGGAGACCTTTGTCAAGATAAAAGCATCTTAGCATGAACATATTATGAAAAATTGAGCTGAAGACAAAACACGGATT
The DNA here is from genome assembly GCF_007565055.1 of Rhinopithecus roxellana. Lineage (NCBI taxonomy): Eukaryota > Metazoa > Chordata > Mammalia > Primates > Cercopithecidae > Rhinopithecus > Rhinopithecus roxellana. Next base: position 39,631,404 of record NC_044562.1, read on the forward strand.
TAGAAGATTAACATTGCTTCCACAAGAATTGCCTTTTTTACATACTATCGGTTATCAACATTTGGCCTCTCATTAGCTTCTCTGCTTTTCACAATGGAGCAGTGGCTGTTCTTTGAAACACTCAACCTGCCAAAATATTCAATGCTTTATGTTTTCCCTGTGTTTCATCAGGGAAATTTTCAAACATGATATTTAACTATGTCAAAGGTCAAACTAAGCTGACAAAAACTGATGTCTGTTTTGTATAAAATAATTGGAATAGAAAAAGATAGAGATGGAAATGAACCAAGTGTTCAAAACCGATAAGACTAAATGGGAACCACAACAAAAATCATGAAGAACAAAGAAGGTAAATGAGCTCTTTTTAATATGTGAGTCATAAAAAAGATTGCCTTAGAATTACTTAAGGGTAAAGTTGAGCAGGTTATAGCATGTCAAACCTGATATACAGGAAACTTAATCATGGACTTCATTATTTAAATGGGAAAAATATACAATCTTACAATTAACTCTTCTTTTTGTCATAAGATTATAGTGTGTGTATGTGTATGTACACATACATTCATCTTAGCACAGCCAAATTCTCTTCTACAGTATCCTTGGATAATTACATTTTATGAATCCTTGATATTACTTGGCAGAACAGAAATTCTTAATATTTTCTGATAATTTTAATAAATACTAGATTTTTATATTCACTGCCATACTAAAGGTTTTGTTAATGTAATTCCTTTCAAAATATCTCTAAAAATCTGTTTAAAAAGTGAAATATGGTCTCCTTTAAATATATTAATGTATAAACTTTATTTTCCTCAAGAGATCAATTGCAATTAGATAACATAGTCTTATCCAGTGTCACCCTTGACAGCACAGTGTAGGCTGAGGAACAAGTGTTCAGTTATTAACTTAACCTTTGCAGGTAACTTTAGGCAAATGTTATATTTTGGAGCCAGATAAAAAGTGGCTGATTTAACATCTATTTGATTTGATTGCTTACAATTCAGGCATTATGAGATCTTGGAAAACAGCATTAGTTTACATGGTAATAAGGGCCACCTACCAAAGCTTTGATTATAGCTTGAAGTAGCCATCTCCATGCTGCAGTTAGGTTCTGGGCAGAGGAAACACAGATAGATCCACAATGCATATATTCTCAGACATCTAGAGATGTACAATAAATATAACTTTCATTGACTTGAACATAAAATAAGTTTTCCAATTTGGCCTTTATACTCTGCTTAATCATTGGCACAAAATGTTCTATATCAAACATTAATAACATTTAATACTTGTTATAGACTGAATTGTGTCTCCCCCTCCTCAAATTTTTATGTTGAACCCCTAACCCTCATTTTGACTGCATTTGGTGCTAGGGTCTTTGAATAAGTGATTAAGGTTAAATGAAGTCAGAAGGGTTAGAACATAATCCAATATGGTCAGTGTCCTTATAAAGGAGAAGAGGTGCCAGGGATGTGAACGCACACAGAAAAGGCCGTGTGAGGACATGAAAAGAAGAGGGTGATATCCCTTTATCATTTTTTATTGTGTCTATTTGATTCTTCTGTCTTTTCTTCTTTATTAGTCTGGCTAGCTGTCTATTTTGTTAATCTTTTCAAAAAACAGCTCCTAGATTCATTGATTTTTTGAAGGGTTTTTCGTTATTTCTATCTCCTTCATTTCTGCTCTGATCTTACTTATTTTTTGTCTTCTGCTAGCTTTTGAATTTGTTTGCTCTTGCTTCTCTAGTTCTTTTAATTGTGATGTTAGGGTGTCGATTTAGATCTTTCCTGTTTTCTCCTGTGGAAATTTAGTGCTATAAATTTCCCTCTAAACACTGCCTTAGCTATTTCCCAGAGATTCTGGTACGTTGTGTCTTTGTTCTCATTGGTTTCAAATAACTTATTTATTTCTGCCTTAATTTTGTTATTTACCCAGTAGTCATTCAGAGGCAGATTGTTCAGTTTCCATGTAGTTGTGCAGTTTTGAGTGATTTTCTTAATCCTGAGATCTAATTTGATTGTACTATGGCCTGAGAGACTGCTTGTTGTAATTTCCATTCTTTTGCATTTGTCGAGGAGTGTTTTACTTTCAATTATGTCGTCAATTATAGAATAAGTGTGATGTGGTGCTGAGAAGAATATATATTCTGTTGATTTGGGGTGGAGAGTTCTGTAGATGACTATCAGGTCTGCTTGATCGAGAGCTGAGTTCAAGCTACGAATATCCTTGTTAATTTTCTGTCTCACTGATCTAATATTGACAGTGGGGTGTTAAAGTCTCCCACTATTATTATGTGGGAGTCTAAGTCTATTTGTAGGTCTCAGAATTTGCTTTATAAATCTGAGTGCTCCTGTATTGGACGCATATATATTTATGATAGTAGGCTCATCTCGTTGCATTGATCCCTTTACCATCATGTAACACCCTTCTTTGTCTTTTTTGATCTTTGCTGGTTTAAAGTCTGTTTTATTAGAGACTGTGATTGCAACCCCTGCTCTTTTTTTCTTTTTGATTTCCATTTGCTTGACCAATATTTCTCCATCCCTTTATTTTGAGCTGATGTGTCTTTGCACATGAGATGGGTCTTCTGAACACAGCACACCAATGGGAGTTGACTCTTTATCCAACTTGCCAGTCTATGTCTTTTAATTGGGGCATTTAGACTGTTTATATTTAAGGTTATTATTGTTATATATGAATGTGATCCTGTCATTATGATGCTAGTTGGTTATTTTGCATTAGTTGATGCAGTTTCTTCACAGTGTTGATGGTCTTTAAAATTTGGTATGTTTTTGCCAAATTTGGCAAGTAGCTAGTACCAGTTTTTCTTTCCATATTTAGTGCTTCTTTCAGAATCAGAAAAAATACTATTTTAAATTTCATATGGAACCAAAAAAGAGCCCATATAGCCAAGACAATCCTAAGCAATAAGAACAAAGCTGGAGGCGTCACACTACCTGACTTCAAAAAATTCTACAAGGCTACAGTAACCAAAACAGCAAGGTACTGGTACCAAAACAAATATATAGGCCAATGGAAGAGAACAGAGGACTCAGAAATAACACCATACATCTACAATCATCTGATTTTTGACGAACCTGACAAAAACAAGCAATAGGGGAAAAGATTTCCTATTTAATAAATGGTGTTGGGAAAACTGGCTAGCCATATGCAGAAAACTGAAACTGGACCCCTTCCTTATACAAAAATTAACTTTAGATGGATTTAAACTTAAAAGTAAGACCCAAAACTATAAAAACCCCAGAAGAAAACCTAGTCAGTACCATTTAAGACATAGGCATGGGCAAAGACTTCACGACTAAAACACCAAAAGCAATGGCAACAAAAGCCAAAATTGACAAATGGAATCTGATTAAACTACAAAGCTTCTACACAGCAAAAGAAACTATCATCAGAGTGAACCTATAGAATGGGAGAAAATTTTGCAATCTATCCATCTGACAAAGGGCTAATATCCAGAATCTATAAGGAACTTAAGCAAATTTACAAGAAAAGAACAAACAATCCCATCAAAAAGTGGATGGAGGATATAAACAGACACTTCTCAAAAGAAGACCTTTATGCAGCCAACAAACATAAAAAAGATACTCATTATCACTGGTCATTAGATAAATGCAAATCAAAACCACAATGAGATATCATCTTACACCAGTTAGAATGGCTACCATTAAAAAGTCAGGTCCAGACACGGTGGCTCATGTCTGTAATCCCAGCACTTTGGGAGGCCGAGACAGGTGAATCATGAGGTCAGGAGTTCGAGATCAGCCTGGCCAACATGGTGAAACCCCATCTCTGCTAAAAAATACAAAAATTAGCCGGACATGGTGGTGTGCGCCTGTAATCCCAGTTACTCAGGAAGTTGAGGCAGGAGAATTGCTTGAACCTGGAGGCGGAAGTTGCAGTGAGCTTAGATTATGCCAGTCTACTCCACTCTAGCCTAGGAGACAGAGCAAGACTCCATCTCAAAACAAACAAACAAACAAACAAACAAACAAACAAACAAACAAACAAAAAAAGTCGGGAAACAACAGATGCTGGAGAGGATGTGGAGAAATAGGAACACTTTTACACTGTTGGTGGGACTGTAAATTAGTTCAACCATTGTGGAAGACAATGTGGTGATTCCTCAAGGATCTAGAACCAGAAATACCATTTGGCCCAGCAATCCCATTCCTGAGTATATACCAAAAGGATTATAAGTCATTCTACTATAAAGACACATGCACATATATATTTATTGCAGCACTATTCACAATAGCAAGGACTTGGAACCAATCCAAATGCCCATCAGTGACAGACTGTATAAAGACAATATGGCACATATACATTATGGAATACTATGCAGCCATACAAAAGGAGGAGTTCACATCCTTTGAAGGGACATGGATGAAGTGTGAAACCATCGTTCAAAGCAAATTAACACAGGAACAGAAAACTCAACACCTCATGTTCTCAGTCATAAGTGGGAGTTGAACAATGAGAACACATGGACACAAGGAAGGGAACATCACACACTGTGGCCTATTGGGAGGTAGGGGGCAAGGGGAGGGATAGCATTAGGAGAAATACCTAATGTAAAGTGATGGACTAATGGGTGCAGCAAACCACCATGGCACATGTATACCTATGTAACACAAACCTGCAAGTTCTGTACAGGTATCCCATAACTTAAAGTATAATTAAAAAAATAATAAGAAGAAGAAGAGTGTGGTCTATAAGGCAAGAAGAGAGTTCTCAGGAGAAACCAAACCTACTGATACTTTAGTCTTGGCCTTACAGCCTCCAGAACTGTGAGAAAATAACTTTCTGTTGTTTAAGCTATACAATATACAACATTGTGTTAAGGCAGCTCTAGCAAGCAAGTATAAGCCTACCTATAGGAGCATTTACCTGTATTAGTTTGTTAACCTTCACAGCATTATATCAATGAATCTAGTCAAATTAAGCATCCCCCTTCTAAAGAAGAAGAAAACAAGACAGAAAAGTCAAGTAAATCTTTCTAGTTCACACAGCTAGTAAATGATATCACTAGTATTTAAATGTAGATGATCGGATTTCATAACCTTTGAGTTTAACCATTAGACTATGGCTGCTCTTTGGATTTTGTTTATGTATGTTTATATTAATCTAATATACATCCATTCCTCCATTCATTCATTAATACACCTATTCACCTACCTTTCTACCTGAAGATTCAAAATATTTGTTTCTTTTTGGAATTTTTGATATATTTAAATTGCACATTATGTATAAATGGGTAGAGTTCAATAATGCCTTGATTTGAGAAAGAACTATGATGTAAATTTTTCTTTTTTAAAATTGATTTTTTTGTTACTAAGTTGGGCAAGGTTCTTCTATTTTTGGATATTAGCTCTCTATCAGATATATGGTTCTAAAATATTTTCTCCCAGTCTACAGGCTATCTTTTCATTTTGTGAATTTCTCCTTTGCTGTGCAGAATCTTTTTTAATTTGATGTAGTCCCACTTGTTTATTTTTGCTTTTGTTGCCTGAGCTTTTTGTGGGATATTCAAAAAATTATATCCAAGGCCAACGTCGGGTTTTTCCCTAGGTTTTCTTCTAGCAGTTTTACAGTTTTGGGTCTTACTTTTAGGTCTTTAATCCATTTTGAGTTTATTTTTGTGTACGGTAGAGATAGGGGTCCAATTTTCTTATTTTGCATATGGATATCCAGTTTTCTCAACACCATTTATTTAACAGGTCGTTGCTTCTCTATTGTGTCCTCTTGGTGTCCTTGTTGAAAATTCATTTACTGTATATGCTTGGATTTATTGCTGGATTTCTTTTTCTGTTCCTATGGTCTCTGTGTGTGTTTTTATGCCATTTCCATACTGTAGCTTTGTGACATAATTTGAAATCAAGAAGTGTAATGCCTCCAACATTTTTTCCTCAGGATTGCTTTGGCTACTCAAGATGTCTTGTGGTTTCATATAATTGTAGCATTGTTTTTCTATTTCTGTGAAAAATGCCATTAGTGTTTTGATAAGGATTGTGTTGAATCTGTATATTACTTTGGGTACTATGGACATTTGAACAATGTTAATTCTTCCAATCCATGTACACAGGTTATCTTTCTATTTATTTGTATTTTATTCAAATTCTTTAATCAATGTTTTATAGTAAAATACTTCATCTCCTTGGTTAAACTTATATCTGAGTATGTAATTTTTTGATGCCATGTAAATAGGATTTTTTAAAAACTCTTTTTCAGGTAGGCCATTATTGGTGTAAAAAAATGTGATTAATTTTTATGTTCATTAGAAATTCTGAAATGTTAGCCCAGAAACAAATAATGCCATTAAAATAAAAAGAGAGAGAGAGACAAAAGACCTGAATAGACATTTATTCAAAGAAGCCATAAACATGGCCAACGGCTAACTGAAAATGTGGTCAACATCACTAATCACTAGGGAATATGCAAATCAAAACCACAATAAGGTATAATTTCACATCTCTTAAGAAGCCAATTAGTAAAAAGAAAGTAGATAACAAGTGTTGGCAAGGGTGTGGAGGAGAGGAAACTCTCATACAAAATTGGTAATGATATAAATTGGTGTAGCCATTATGGAAAACTATATGGGGGCTGCTCAAAAAATGAAAAGTTATCTACAACAAACTTAAACAAATCGGTAGGAAAAAAACAAAAATCCCATCAAAAAACAGGTTAAGGACATGAATAGACAATTCTCAAAAGAAGACATACAAATGGCCACCAAAAAAAAAAAAAAAAAAATCAACATAACTAATGATTAGGGAAAAGCAAATCAAAACTGCAATGCAATACCACCTTATTCCTGCAAGAATGGCCACATTCAAAAAATCAAAAAAACAGTAGATGCTGGCATGAAGGCATTGATCAGGGAACACTTCTAAACTGCTTGTGGGAAAGTAAACTAGTACAGCCACTATGGAAAACAGTGTGGAGATTCCTTAAAGAACTAAAAATAGAACTACCATTTGATTCAGCAATCTCACTACTGAGTATCTACCCAAAGGAAAAGAAGTCATTATACAAAAATGATACTTGCACATGCATGTTTATAGCAGCACAATTCACAATTGCAAAATTGTGGAACTAACCCAAAATGTCCATCAATCTATCAATCAATGAGTGGGTAAAGAAACTGTGAGATACACACACACACACACACATATATATATCTCACACACATATATCTCACATATATATATGTATATATATCACATATATATATCATCATATACATATATGATGGAATACTACTCAGCCATAAAAAGGAATGAACCAATGGCATTTACAGCGACCTGGATGAGATTGGAGACTGTTATTGTAGGTGAAGTAACTCAGGAATGGAAAACCAAACAATACTTGTTCTCACTGATATGTGGGAGCTAAACTATGAGGACGCAAAGTCGTAAGAATGATAGAATAGACTTTGGGGACTTGGGGTATGGGTGGGCATGGGGAGAGGAATAAAAGACTACAGATATGGTGTCATGTATACTGCTTGGGTAATGGGTGCACCAAAATCTCACAAATCACCACTAAAGAACTTACTCATGTAGCCAAATACCACCTGTACCCCAATAACCTATGAAAAATTTCAAATTAAAAAAATTAATAATAGAACTACCATAAAGCAATGCTTCTTCTGGGCATACACCAAAAGAAATAGTATTAGCATCTCAAAGAGATACCTGCCCTTTCATGTTCATTGAGGCATTATTCAAAATAGCCAAGATATGGAAACTAAATATCTGTTAATGAATAAATGGATAAATAAATTGTAGCATATATATATGTATATATTTGCTTTAATTATATTACCCATTAGTTAATGGGTAATTTAATTACATTTGTTTTAATTATATATTTATATAATTAATTATATATGTAAATAAGTATTTACTTTAATTATATATATTTGCTTTAATTTTGTTACCCATTGATTAATTTGCTTTATTATATTACTTATTTCACTGTATGTAAATATGTCAAAACATCATATTGTGTGTACATATATATAAATATGTATATATAATGGAATATTATTCAGCCTTAATAAAGGAGCTCCTGACATTTCTGACAATATGGATGAACCAGGAGGACACTATAGGAGTGAAGTAAGCCAGACACAGAAAGGAAAATAGTATATAATCTCACTTATATGGGAAATAAAAAATGTAAAATTTGGATTTATAGAAACAGATGGTAGAATGTTGGGTACTAGGGATTGCTAGGGGGAGAGGACAGGGAAAATCAGGAGATGTTGCCAAAGGGTATAAAGTTGCAGTTATGTAGGGTGAGTAAATTTAGAGATCTAATATACAACATGATGAGTATAGTTGATAATACTGTATTGTGTACTGGAAATTTGCAAAGAGAGTAGATTATAGCTGCTCTCACCACAAAAATAAGGTAACTGTGAGATATTAGATGTGTTAACTTGCTTTATTATATTACCCATTTAACTGTATATAAATGTCAAAACATAATATTGTATACCTTAAATATATACAGTAAAATATATAAAGAGATCTATGAAAAATAAGATTCATGTATAAAAATAAGTTGATGATGAATTGATGGGTGCTGACGAGTTGATGGGTGCAGCACACCAACATGGCATAAGTATACATATGTAACAAACCTGTACGTTATGCACATGTACCCTAGAACTTAAAGTATAATAATAAAAAAAAAAATAAGTTGAAATGTTTTAACCTTACTTGCTGCTTTCACATGATGCATAATCACCGTACAAAAAGAAATTTATAGCTTTTGAAACTTGTTAGTTGAAAATCCTTCAAAATTGGCATGAAACAAAATATAGCAATCTCTTCCCAGTGATTTGAGGGATGTGAAATGCTAAAAGATACAGGATTTACCTAATGAATGTTTACATAATCATTCTCAGTTACCACCCTTTTAGTTTTCAATTCTTGATAAGTTATAAAGATTATTTGTGAGGCTTTCTTGCTGGCCAATACTCCAAATATTCTGTCATTCTTATGCTTCTGTCATCCTGTATTGAAGTTTGATGAAAAATAGTGATCCAGACAAGTTTGTACTTGCTCAGTAACTATCCATTGATTCATTAAAACAGATGTTATCTTGTAATCATTTAAAAAATTATCTCTTGAAAACAACCATTGTAAGGTTCAGTCTATTTAGACTTCCAATATTTAGTTAAAATATTAGAATATCATTGATAAATTGTAAAACAATTACAAATGTAAATGAGGTATTATATAAAATATTTTAATTCTTTTAATTGTTCTGAGTATTGTAAGTATAATTAAACCTGAACAAAATATCTGTAGATTTGGATTTAGTTATCTACATTAACAAGTCAGCTCTAAATCAGTCAACATTTAAAGTATATAGGTTCTGCATGGTTTGCATGTTGACTGTTTTAGAGTATTTTACCCATACTCATACATGTCATGTGTAAAATAATTATAATTGACCTATGTAAACCTAAGTGAACCACAAAAAATATTGAAATAGTAATAACTTTATTACTTTTTACTATAGGACCAAATGTTCATATTTTATGTTGATAGATCCTTTAGGATAATAAGATAATGCTATACATCGAAGTCAGCAAATGTAAGAAGTTATGCCTGAAAAATTTGGGGTATACACAAAGAGAATGCAAAAAAAAAATGATGTCAATAAATAGATGAGTCTTTTATTGAAGTCTTTATACAATTTAAATATTCTATGAAGCCTTGCTGTCTAAATATTGTGAGAGGGTAGCTTGAATTCTTTAAAATATAATAGAAATGGGGGGAAGAAAATTAAGTCAAAGCTAATATTTTTTTCACATGTGGCCATAGAGTGAGCCTGTCCAATTTGTATTTAGTAACTTAGGTTTTGATACTGAAGTCTAAATAGTCAAAGTGATGACCTAAAACCTGACAAATGAGTCCTGCAAAGTGTTTCTGCACCCTAGAATATCATAGAGATGGAAACATAGTTCAATTTCCAAAATTAAGAGCAACTTGAAAATCTGGAAAGCTTGGTGCCAGAAGAAATTTAATAAGACTCAATTACATGACAGCAATGAGGGAGCATAAATTCAAGAGCTTCTATTCTTAAGACAACAAAGCAACAATTAGTAATACCAACAGGAGCCTAGTGTAAGCCCAGGACATATGTTGATTCTCTGGGAACATATATACATCTATAACCCCATTTATACATATAACCCCATTTTCTCTAGCCCTTTCCAGTTGCTGCATTCTAATATGTTTCTAATAAAAACAATGCCACAAAGGTCACCAGCTAATGTCCTTATGTGCATAATATAAGATTTCAATTCACTGAGAAAAATTCTCTTTTTCCTCAGCCTGCATTTTTGCGTTACATGTACTTATCTGGATGTTCATCTTTTTTGCACATACTTCCTCACATTTGTTGTTTGCTACTGATGAAATTTCATAAAGGCATTACTTCCCAACTGACTCTGTTGCTGCTGCTTTTTCTTAGTGTTTTCATCCCTGTACAGTCTCTGCATCTAAGCTGTTACCCAAATTCTTCTTTATCCCCCTCATGTCTCTCAATTTTTCACTACTTATTTCCCATTTCTTCAAATTTAAGAGTAATACTTTGTTCTCTCTTCACTTTTTATTCTCCAGCATGTAATCAGTTAAATGAGTAACTTCTAACTTTTATTTTTTAATTTGGACATCTCAGACATCCAGAAATTTGCAGAATTTGTACCCCAAATTTCTATGTATTCTTTACCCACATTTTTCCCTCCACCCTCTTTCATTCTCTCCCATCCCCTGTCCCTCTTGCTGTCTCTCTCTCTCTTTCTCTCATTTGAATTTCTGATATGTCTTCTTCCTCTGTAATACTCTATTGAGAGTAACACACTTAACATGTGGTGTTATTATCTAATCTAAAGGCATTTTTCAAGTTTTAGCAACTGTCCCAATAACGCAATTTATAAAAAAAAAATTTTGGATCATGCATTGTATTCAGTTTTTATGTCTCTTTAGCCTCTTTACTTTGGGATATTACCTTGTGCTTTGAGAGAACAGGTCAAGGACTGTGCATAAAATGCACCTTAATTTGAGTTGTCTGATGTTTCCAGATTCAGATTGTGAATATTTTATCAGGAACACCACAGAAGTGATGTGTTATTTTCAATGCCTCATGTCAGTTAGCATAATATATCAAGATTTCTCGTTACTGTCTATGTTAACGTGTTTTTTGTTTGTTTTGTTTTGTTTTGTGTTTTGTTTTTACAGAGTCTTGCTCTGTCCCCCAGACTGGAGTGCAGTGGCGCAATCTCGGCTCACTGCAAGCTCTGTCTCCCGGGTTCAAGCCATTCTCCTGCCTCAGCCTCCCGAGTAGCTGGGACTACAGGCGCCTGCCGCCATGCCCGGCTAATTTTTGTATTTTTAGTAGAGATGAGGTTTCGCCATGTTGGCCAGGATGGAATGGTCTCAATCTCCTGACCTCGTGATCCGCCCACCTTGGCCTCCCAAAGTGCTAGGATTACAGATGTGAGCCACCGCGCCAGACCAACATGATCAGTTTTTAAAGTTGCTTCTGTCTGGGTTTTCCAATGTCTTATGAGAAGTTCCTTTGAGACAATGTAAATACTTTTGAATCTTCAAAATTTCACTCACTACTTTTAGTATGCATTATCAGTTTTACTTGCATTAATTTTGATACTGATAGTTGCCAAATGGTTATTTTTTTGTCTATATTTATTATTTGGCCCTCTACTATAAGAAAGGGCTTTACACATACACACACACACACACACATGCACACACGGGCACACACAAAATATATTTGAATATATAGTTTATACATTATGTGAAATATATTTAAAATATAATTTATTCAAAATTGTATAATAACAGGTTAATTAATTCAAAAGGTTTTAGTACTTTATTACCCATATTTAATTTGAGGGTGAATTGCACTTATTTGCTATTGAGCTCCTTCATGTTGGTTTCTATGTCCTTTTTGTGTCTCACTTCCTTTTAGTATTTAATATGTTTTTACATTCAGAAACAGCAACATTTTCTAGGTTCTACTTGTAATTTTCCTGCCCAGCCTGAAATCAGGCATTTCTCAAAGACCCCTAAGTCCTAGAGAGATGTACTTAGAAATCCTGATCTGGCTCTAGGTATGTGATTGCTATTTGAATGTCATTGCTTCTATGAACCCTCAGAACACACAATCAGGAATTAAGATCTCATGGACTATTTTGTTCTATTTTGTTTTAACTTTTATGTTAGGTTTGGGAGTACATATGGGTTTTTTTTGTTGTTTTTTTTTTTACATAAATAAACACATGTCATGGGGATTTGTTGTACATATTATTTCATCACCCAGGTATTAAGCCCGCTACCCAATAGTTATATTTTCTGCTCCTCCCCCTCCTCCCACCCTTCAACCTCAAGTAGACCCCAGTGTCTGTTGTTTCCTTCTTTGTTTTCATAAGTTCTTATCATTTAGCTCCCACTTATAAGTGAGAACAGGTGGTATTCGGTTTTTTTCTTCCTGTGTTAGTTTGTTAAGGATAATAGCCTCCAGTTCCATCTATATTCCTGCAAAAGACATTACCTCATTTCTTAATGGCTTCATGGTATTCCATATATATATGTACCACATTCTCTTTGTCTAACCTGTCATTGATGGGCAGTAAAAATCAATGACAAAATTGGACCTTTTTAAATCTTCAATTATAAATTGGATATTCTTTATGATGTTTCCATTTCTACCACTTTCTCTGGAGAACGTTTGCTTTTTTATTTCATTTCAATTTTTGTAAATATTTCTGCTTTTCTTGAAGGCTCTTTTATAAATTATCATTTCAATCTTTTCTTCCTTGAATACCTCACTTTCATTCCTGATGTACATTAGATAGAGCAGAGCCTGAATACTCAGGTATATTTCCAAAGGCTTAGAACATGAGTTCTTCAAGAATGACAGCTCACGCCTGAGGCCGAGGCGGGTGGATCACGAGGTCAGGAGATCAAGACCATCCTGGCTAACACGGGGAAACCTCATCTCTACTAAAAATACAAAAAATTAGCCAGGCGTGGTGGCGGGCGCCTGTAGTCCCAGCTACTCGGGAGAATGAGGCAGGAGAATGGCATGAACCCAGAAGGCGGAGTTTGCAGCGAGCCGAGACCGACGACAGAGCAAGACTCTGTCTCAAAAAAAAAAAAAAAAAAAAAAAAAAAAAAAAAAAAGATGAAGGATGGATTCTATAAACCTAGATGTCGTCACACATAGTTACGCATTTACTCAGTCTACTTAAAGAAAAACAAAAACTTAGCCACTCTTAGAGATTGAATAATAAAAATATAAAGTCCCAAACCCCCTGTGAATGTGGCTTTTCTTATTTGGAAATCAGGTCTTTGCAGATGATCAAGTTAAAATGAGTTCATTGTAGTGGATCCTAATCTAATGTAATTGTATCCTTATAAAAATGGTACATTTCAGCATAGAGACAGACACACATACACACCCTACTATGTGAAAGTAAAGGCAGCAATCAAAATGGTGTATTTATATATACATCCAGGAACATGAAAGAGTGCCAGAAAACCACTAGAAGCTAGGGAAAAAGTGTGGAGCAGATTCTCCCACACGGAAATTGGACTCAACCCCGGTGGCTACCTAGATCTCAGACTTCTAGCTTCCAACCTGAAACAATCATTTTCTGTTGTTTTAGGCACTCAATTGTTGATACTTCAGTATATATGCCGGGTAAATTAATGGACCAACATAAGTAGGATGTTATCAAATTTCCACATTATATTCCAGATTTATATAGGTCATAAATATTGTTACTATTTCTCTCTCTACTTAATTTGTTTGAGAGGGTGGGGAAAATGTGATATAATTCATTATGTACTTAATGATTCAGATATATAAAATATCAAGCATCAATACCAGGCATTAGAGTCAAAACAAAGTGCATGATAAACTAAGATATTTAAAAGTAGGGCATCATAGGAAAACAGAATATATTGTACTTAAGTAAAAATATCCATCTTAGAATTGAGCAATTTTTATTAAGTAAAGAAGAAATGTTTTAATGACATAATGTAAACGCTTATCTAACTAATGAGAAAAACTTGACAAGCAAAGGGTTTAGAGACAAGTACAAAATTCCATTATTTTGAAGGTAAGTGCTTCTAAATTTATTTTGAAATTGAATTTGGTTTAATTAAACAAAAGTACTCTCTTGGCTCTCTGAGTATACAGGTGGGAATCAATGAAAGTTGTTTATCATTGGGTTCAACTTATAAAATTTTCATGGTGAGGTTGCTTCCATTATTTTAAAAATAAACACTAAAATTAGAAATTGCTGTAGGGTACAAAAAGGAAATAAAATGCACTTTAATTCCTTAGAGAATTTTATTCCCATTAGAGCATTTTTTTCATTTTAATAAAATATAACACCTTTCACAATTTACATAAAAAGTTTTATGTTGAAAATAATAAATCTTAAATTCACATATTAAAAACTAACCTTTTAAAATTATTTGATATATCAAAAATCTTAAAGCACCAATGCATTTGCTGAAAGACTACCAAATAACAGATTTTGAAAAAGATCTAATAAGTGTATTTGCTGAATTATCTCAACATGAATGTTAATTATTTCACCCTGGTGAAAATAATGCTTAGAAGGTTCTAATAGTTTTATAAGAAAGTTAATCAAAAGTTATTAAGCCATTTTATGCCACTTTTATAGGAATATTATAGTAATGTATAAAGTGGCATATATAAATTATTTCTTAAACTGTCAAGTGGTATATGAAAATGAGCCATATTATTACTTTAGTTAAACCAAATGACCTCATTAAAATGCTCTCTAAAATGTAATCTATGAACAAGTTTTTTTTTTTTTTTTTTTTTTTTTTTTATAGTTTCTGGGAACTAAATAATTTCTGGAGTACCAAATACTAGTGCTTCTCAACTTACAATATGGTTACATCCCATCATAAGTTAAAAATACTGTAAGTCAAAAATGCATTTAATGCTGGCAACACAGTAGACGGTCCTAGACTTAAAATGGTTTGACTTATAATTGACTGGCTTTAGGGTCATGCAAAAGCAGTATGCGTTTAGTAGAAACTGTGCCCCCATTGTAAGTCATAAGAAGCTCAGGGGCTTACAATGAGGGTTACATCCCAATAAACCCATTGTCAAGTTAAAAACTGTAAGTCGAAACATGGTAATTTGAGGACCAGTTGTATACCCTGTTCTTAGGCCTTGCTGTGGTCTGAATGTTCCCTGCAAACATTATGTTGAAATTTATTGCAATTTTAACAAAATTAAGAGTTGGAACCATTAAGAGGTTGTTAGGCCATAAGGGCTCCACTGTCGTAAACTGATGAATGCCATTATTGTGGGGGTGGGTTTCTTTTTGTGTTAGTGAATTACTTTTAAAAGGGCCAGTTTGGTCCTCACTCTTTCTATCTCTCTCTCACCCTCTCAACTTCTGCCACAAATGATGCAACAAGAAGGCCCTCAGCAGATACCAACCCCTTGATCTTGGATTTCTCATCCCCTAGAACTATTAGCCAACACATTTCTGTTCATTAAAAATGTCCCAGTCTCAGGTATTCTGTTATAGCAACACAAAACTGACTAAGACAGGAATTTGTACTGAGAAGTAAGGCAGCTGCTGTAACAAATACCTGAAAATGTGAAAGCAACTTTGGAACTAAATAATAGGTAAAGGCTAGAAGAATTTGGAATAGCAGGCCAGCAAAAGACTAGATTGCCAGAAACAAAATGATGAGGAGATTCTGGTGATGGCTCAGAAGAAGAAGCTGTAGAGAAAGTCTCCAGCTTCTTAGATATTACTTGAGTGGTCATGATTAGAATGTTGGTAGATATATGGACAGGAAGGGTCATTCTGATGAGGTCTCAGATGGAAAAGAGAAATAGCCTATTGGAAACCGGAGTAAAATTCATTATTTTTGAAGTAGCAAAGAATTTGGCTAAATTGTGTTCATGTCCTAGGGTTTTATGAAAGACAGAATTTAAAAGCCATGAACTACTATGTCTGACAAAAAGAAAAATCTAAGCAACAGGGTGCAGCATGACTTCTTTTAGCTACTTAAAGTAGAATGCAAAAGAAATGTTAAAGATAAAATTTATAATTAAAAGGGAAGCAGAATGGAAAGATTTAGAAATTTCTCAGCCTGACCATGTAAAGAATGAAAAAGTATGTTTGGGAGAAAGTACTAAGGGTGTAGCCAAGTGACCAGTTGCTAGAGTATAGTATGAATAATATGCAGACATATTTAATTCATCAAGACAGTGGGAGAATGACCTGAAAGGCATTTCAAAAATCTTCAAGGTAAGCTAAGGCCTTTAGTGTAAGGTTTCTGACAGGTGCTTGTGGAATCTTAGCCTTCACTACTACACCACTTCTCTGCTACCTGCCTTCTGGCACAGTACTCCTCTGCCGCTCCAACCTTGGCATGAACCAGCCCAGGTGCTGCTTAGGCTTCCACTCTAGCAAGTACAATTTCTAAATCTTAGAGACATCCACATGGTGATAATTCTGCAGACTTACAGAATGCAAGAGCTATGGAGGCATGGCTTTCTCTACCTAGATTTCAAAGGATGTTGTGGACAGCCTTGGGGCCCAGCAGAGACTTATTGGAGGGGTGGAGGTGCTACAGAGTCCATACTAGGGTAATGCCTAGTGGAGCTATGGAAACAGGCCCGCCTCCGAGTCCCCACAACTGTAGAGCTACCAGTGTGCAACTCCAGCTTCAGAGAACTCCTATCCAGGACAGCTAAGCTCTGCAGAGGGATGGGGCTGCCTGAAGGCTTGGGGGCCCAACCAAGCCAGAGAATGAGACTGCTTGAAGACTTGGGGACCCCACCCCTGCCCCAGCACCTGGAAGATACAACATTAAGTCTAGGAGGATTATTTGCTGTTTTTTCCTCAGGATCCGTCTTTTTTTTTTTTTTTTTTTGCCTGTTGGTCTTGTTGGAATGAGAATATCTATCCCGTGTCTTTGAAGTTATTAGCTTGTTTAATTTTACAGGTCCATAGCTGAAGGGAGAGTTGCCTCAGGATGTACTGTGCTTTGAGTTCATCCATATCTGATTTAGATAATACTCTAGACTTTGAACGTTTGAGGTGATGCTAGAATGAAATAAGACTTTGGGGGCTATTGTGATGGAATTAAAATATTCTGTATTTGAGAAGGGCATTAGTTTTGGAGGAGCAGGACAAAATAATACAGTTTGAATGTCACCTCCAAAATTTATGTCAAAATTTAATTCCCATTGTAACAGTGTTAAGATATGGGACTTTTAAAAGGCGATTAAGCATGAGAGCTCCATCCTCATAATGAATTAATGTTGTTATGATAGGAGTGGGTTCACTTTATAAAGGAGTAAATTCAGCCCTTGCTCTCTTTTGCTCTCTCTCATCCTCTACCATAAGATAACTTAGCAGGAAGGCCTTCTCGCTTGATGCCAGCATTTGATGTTAAACTGTCCAGCCTCCAGAACTATGAGAAAATGAATATCTGTTCTTTATAAATTACTAGTCTCAGGTATTCTGTTATAGCAGCACAAAACAGGTAAGACAGGCCTTATGCTTCCATGTTTTTTATTCTCTTACTCTCTAATAAGCTCCTCCTTTTTTTAACTACTTGTCAAATATTCCTTATTTAATTGGTTTGCAGCTTAAGTTTTATTTTTTTAAACTTTTCTGATTTCCTCCACTCCTACATCCACAAGCAAAGCAAAGTACTCAACATCCCAAGCTCCTGTTATATTTTGTTTATATCTTATTTGTAATATTCATGTTGTAACCATCTGCATGTTTCATATTAGCCAAAGGTCACAGGTTATTATATGTACGTTACTCATCCCCACCAACAAACTATCAGTGTTATAATTCTTCATAGATAATTTGTATGTCTTGGGTTTCCCAGGACAATCAGGGTTTATATTAATTGTTCTAGCATTCTGTTTGGCTGAGCTTTTCCCAGATTTATCATTTTTTAATAAATAATATTATTTATGGTTATGTTAATATAAGTTAAATAGTTTGACTTAAACCAGAAATACATATTTGTATTTATGCATATTTGCATTTCTAGTTCAAGTTATCATCTCATCTGGTAGTACATGACATACAGAGCAGTGAATATTTTCTTGGTTTAATCAATTGTTACATCTGAAAGATGAGCAACAAAAATGTGTTTCTCCTTCTATCTTCTAGGAAAAGCAATCAGCACTTCAATTTTAGGAACAATATGCTGATAAAATGAAATGTGCTCCAGCAAAGACCAATTAAAACAGTTAACTTTTTCTGGCATGTGGGGTTGGGAAGTATTGGACGATGTTGCTTCTGCTGGCCAGTTGATTTATTACTCTGGTGCAGTCAGATGTACCATGCCCTTTCATGGCCAGTGCTTGGTGCTTAGTTGAAAAAGATCTTTTATATATATCTCCACAATTTCTGAGATTTATTCCAAATAGGCTCTAGACATGCACCTTTTAATGTGCTGTTTGGCTAGAGTCATGCCGTCCTCTGGAAGAATTCGGGGCAAATTTATATTGAGACCTCATAAATCGACCTTGAATAGTATGTGAAGGAAGAACACACATAAGGTAGCAGTAAAAATATCAACTACATGGAGACCCTGAAGTGTCCTTGATGTTCTATAAATATCAGTTTTCTTTTCCTTGTTTAGGTGTGCTCTCAAAATCGTTTTTAGTTTTTTTCACTGAGCTAGTTACACAGGTCAAATTTTCAGAAGACTTCAATTCAAGATCTAATACTACCCTTTTCTTATTAATCACTTCTTTTGGCTGTCCTCATTGCCTTCTGGGGTTCCACAGGCATTTTTACTACTGTGGACATTTGGAAAAGAAAAGTGTACTTAATCATGCTCCCTGAAACTTTATAAATATAGCACTTTGGCATATTACATCATTTACTAAATGGAATGAATATTACATACTAATAAATGAGAACTTACTAAAAGATTAAATAAGGGTAATTAGGTGGAAAAGGATAAATAAAAATACTAAATTTTTTGTTAATATATTATTTTCACCCAAGGGTCACTGTTTAAAAAAAACTGGAGGATGCTTATTTTTTATATTGTCTTTGCTATTCTTGAGAAAAGCTTGATTAAGAATGATAAACTCAGAAGGATCCTCTACTGACCCCAAACTCAGTGCCAGACTTCATTTAAAGTTACAGAAAACCAGGAGGTTTACTAAGAAACAATGAGGAAATGCTGTGAGTTTTCTTCTCATAGCTTCCTTTTTATATCTTTTTTTAAAAATCTATAGAGAAACATTTGTAGTCCTGCTGCCTGTAAAAGTGATGTTTGAATGTATTCTGCAAACTTGCAAAGCTAGTAACTCATAAAATATTCCAAAAGTTGGCAAGTTTCATAAGATGAAAGGTTCACACAGCTCTAACAAGTAACTAAAAAGGAGACTGGTGTAGTAGGCACCAATACAGCAGTTTAAACCTCATGCTGCATACAGGGCTGCAGTTTGAATTCTTATTACGGACCAGGGAAGATAACACACCTACCACATTTATCCTTCATTGATGTGTTTAACAGTAATAGACTTTCTTGCAAAGTAATTAAAAATATGAACAAAATAGCTCTATCCTTTCCTCTCAATTTTTTCCTTTATTTTTTGTCTATAAAAAGAATTTTCACATTCATATTTAGCTCTTTTTGCTGTAGCTTGAAAAACGGGTCTCTAGTTTCTGCCAGCGCTTGTAACCAAGGAGAATGATTACAACATGCAGGTTTCACTGATTGGTTGGAACTGAAAGGTGCACAGATTGATTTGCAGTCCTGAAACCATCTCTCTATTTTCTAATCTCAGTTGTTTCTGTCAAATGCCGGTATAGAACAATCATATCTGTTTTGACTGACAGCATAGCTGACAAGGAAGATCATCGTCATATCATTAGTATTTAGGAAAAGCTATGAATATATAGTTTTGTGTCGCTTAACAACAGGTATATGCAATCTGACAAATGTGTTGTTAGGCAATTTTGTTGTTGTGCAAACATTATAGAGCATACTTACACAAACCTAGATGGTACAGCCTGCAATACACCTAAGCTATATGAGGTAGTCTATTGCTCCTAGTCTACAAGCCTGTAGGCAGCTGTAACACAATGGTAAGTACTGATGTATGTAAACATATCTAAACACAGAAAAGGTGCAGTAAAAATACAGTTATAATCTTATATAAAGGTGCAGTAAAAATACAGTGTTATAATCTTATGGGACCACTGTCATATATGCAGTCCATCACTGACTGAAAAGCCCTTCTATAGTGCATGAGTATAATATTTTATTTCTGTAAGCATATATATATAATATATATATTTTAAACTAGTTATAAGCACAATTTAGCAAATTACATAGATCTACTGTTAAGAATTTGTTTTTATTCATAATTTCCCAAACTACTTTGAGGTAGTATCCTAAATAAGATGAGGAAGTAAATGAATAAAATATCGTATCTAATGAATACACATTAAGATTTATGGCATAAGATTTTTAAAATACTTAAAAATAATTATAACCCTTATAGATAATATATAACAGCCTAATTAAATAGACTGTGTCTCATATACTGAATATATAGAAACTCTGTTAATATATATTTACTTAAGCAATCTAAAGTTTTCCATTTCATTTTGAAAATGTACTGGCTGGACTACCATGGCTAGTAGCCATTTCTCTCTTCTACTCTACACCTTCTGGACTTCTCACTTCACCTAATGGAAACAAGGTTAGATATTGTAATTAAAGACTTAAGATGAGTTTTATGTAAAAAAGGTGGAATACAAATCAGCCAATAAATTCTCAAAGTAAAGACATTGTCTTTACATCATACAGTGTCTGAATATGTTTTAAATTAAAAAAAAACTTTTAATATACGGCTACACTTTTTGCTGCTTTATGGTTTCACGATTTAACCTCATTTTTCAATTGACTAATTGAATAATTTTCCCAATCAAGTAAGATAAAGAGGCTTCTTGTAGAGAAGTATTATATATTCAGCATAAAATAATTTTAATATAGCATAGTAATGGCATCGAAAATTATATTTGGATCTTAGAATATTTTAAACATGTCTTCAGTTTCTTTAATTTAGAAATGCTCTAACTTAGAAACAAAACACATAGAAAATTACAACTGCAAATAGAAAGAGGGCAAAAAAGACTGACCTTGTATTTGCCAAGTTTTTAGAGGTATATTAAAACCTCTACCCGGCATTGCCTATTGCCTTGATTAATACTATCCTCCCCAGAATTTGATGTGAAAAACAGATTCTACTATTAAAGACTGATACTGTTGTTTTGCACGTCTTTCCATAATAAATAATCAATCAAGCAATATCCTTATGAGGAATTACCTTAATTTCATACTATGTCCTTTTTCCATTTTATACTTTACTGTGCAACATTTTATTAATATTTGTTAATAGATATAAGTGAGAAAGTAAAAATGGAGGCCCTCACATTCAGGACCTGGACTGGAACTCTTAGCTAAGTCTTTAAGTCTCCTGTTGAACATAAACTATTTCACAGAACCCTAAACTAAAATAAGACCATTCAATGACCAAGATGGACAATGACAAAAACAAGAACAATCCTTAATTTTATCTAAGCATAAACAAAACAGGAATGTTGTCCAGGTCACAATATACCAGATACGACTGTTGTTTCTTTAGCAGTTACTTTATCCTCAATTACATTAGCCTCACTCTAGTATATCATCCATATAGGTAAGATTTGGTGACATAACCAATCATAAAATTGCTCCCACTTCCTGGTAACACACAATCCAGGGCAGTCTTGCTTCCTTAATTTCTTCCCCAAATAACCAAATGACAATATAGGTTCTTTTAATACCCTCTTACTGAGATAACCTCACATTTCCCCATTGTGTGAGATATTTATTGCTGAAAACAAGAATAAACTCAGGGGTGTTCCTGGTGATCTTTGGATATAGGATATGGACACAAGAAACAGAAAATTGATTCTAAGTGTTTAAGGACTTTATTGTGATGGGGAGAGAGGTATTAGCTAAAGTCCTGGAAGTATATAATGCAGGAAGATAAAGATAATAGGGAATCAAAGATCAAATTTTCTCTCCTCCTAGAATTGTATGCAGCTTCACACTAGAGAGTGTTATAACTTATTGATTAAATTATCCAGTTCCATGAAAGTATGCTGAATAGAAGCAGGAAAGCTGTTTCTGTATGCTCAGTTTAAATTACAATTAAGTTTCCAGCTGGAGATCCACAAAATATAGTAGAACCCTCACAGGGATGGTATTTGCCTTGTTCTATTTTAAGATCCCATAGCAATATCACCTTATAGTAACAGCTGTTTGTAGCAATGGGATTGGTATGAATTTTTCTTCTACTGCCTGTCAAGTTGAAAAGCTATAAAATATTTCAGTTCATTTCAGGTTCAGGTATCCCTAGGAGCAATTGTCTTCATTCAATCAGAAAGGAAGGTACTAAGATTGCAAAACAGAGATTAAGTAACTGAATGCAAACTGCTGTTGGTTGAAAACTCCAACTGAGACTTTATTGCCAAGCACCAGACATTAGAAGATCAGTGACTAAATTAGCCAGAGTAAACATCCTGAGGTACAAAACTAGTGCCAGCTCACTGAGCTATCAAAAAGATAAGTGGGTTGACAGAGGGGCTGAAAAAAGACATAAGTAAATATGGATAAATTCAATACCTGTTCATATACTGATGGACATGATTTGAAAAAAATATGTCAGAATCATAAAATCAGTTATAAATATGCAGAATAAAATTTTTGGAAGGTTTATGGTCTTGTTAGGAAATAAATAACTATATTAGGATTAATATTACACATTTAATTTGAGTCTCAATATAAGAACCCCATGAAAGTTGTTAAAATAATGAAAGTAACGCTGATTTAATAATTAGACATTGAAAACTTACATCCTCAGTGACATTATTTATTAAAACAAGCACAGAGAAAAAAATATTTTCCTTCTCTTTCCCCGCCTATACTTTTTAAATCTTAAATTCTCAGTTTAAAAAATGTGCTGTTATAATATGCATTCTAAAATTATAAAAATTGTAATATTATACTTAATGACTTTTTTCAAACAGAAAACATATAGCCAGGACTCAGATCAAAAGTCAGTGTTACCATCATCCTAGTTCCTGTCTAGTAACTATTTTAATATCTACAATCTAATTACATTCTTTATAGAAATGGTATCCTCTGCCAAAACTGAGATGAGTAACTATAATTGTTGTTGTTATTATTATGATTTGTAGTAATAGCAGTAGTAGTGTAGTATGTAATATCTTAGCTCCCTGACATGTTTGAATAGAAAGCTCATAAAGTAACTGAAATTTCAAGCATTTGAATTTTAATCTTTTAAAAACCGTTTTTAGGTGAGTTTTTTCCCCCAAATTATAGGCCGTCATAATAAGTTTGAACTTTATCTGTAACAATAGAAAGCCATTAAAGAAATGTAGGCCCTAGAAGGACATGAGTGCACTTTTGTTTTGGAAAAATAAGACATTGGGGAATGTAGATGATGAGTTATTAAGAAGAAAATAGAGTTGCAGTACAGAAAACCAGTTTAGAAGCAAAGAAATTAAAACATTAAATAAATTATAAAATTTAAGGATGCCTCAATAAGTTTGAATGTAATGGAAAGTATTTAGCAATAAATGAAAATAATAATCATATTTAAATGACTAATTTAATATGAAGATTTAGTAGAGAAAAGAGTTATAGTCTCAAGTTCTTGTTTGGTGGATATTCATATTATTAATGGCAAAAAATATAAGTAATAGGTCAGAGCTAAAGGCTTATATATTTAAATAGTTTCCAGTCAGGTTGATTTTATACCAAAATAACTTTTATGAAAAAGAGAAAGTAGTAACAATGCTATAGATTATTTAATCTCTTGCCAAATAAATACTGAAAATTACAAAAATACTATTTTTCATTTGATTGTTAAATAGGCTTATTCGTCTTAATATTTCCAACCTGAGATCCTGATTCTTCCTCAAACCATCCGCTCCTTAATGTTCCCACTCAGTTATTGGTCACGTAAATTGTTGGGGTAAGGATTTACCACAACACTACGAGTTGCTCAGATAAAAAAATTTGATATAATCTTTAACTTGACTCTTTCTCATGACCCATATCTGTTTCATCTGTAAATCCTTTTTGCTGAACTTTTAATAAATACCCAGGATTCCATGTTCTTACCCAACCAATCGCTACCATACTGCTTTAAGTCACCATCCCAACTCCTCTGGATTATCAAAACAATCTCATAACTTGCCTTCCTACTTCTGCCCTTGATGCACTTTCATTTTATTTGCAATATGGTAACAAAGGTGATTCTGTTAAAACATTTCATATCATGTCACTTCTCAGTTTGGAACCTTCTATTTTTTTCTTATCACATTTAGAATTGAAGCCAAATTTCTTGCTTAAAGTGAAAAGGACTGCATTACATTCTTCTGTGCTAATTTATCGTTTATTCTTTCATTACAGTCACACAGGCATGATTACTGCTTCTCAAACAAAGCTGGCATGCCCTCACCACAGGACCTTTGAACTTGATTTTTTTTTTTCCTGCATGGAAGTTTTTTTTATTATTATTATTTTATAGAAAAATAAAAACGTATTTCTCACAGTTCTGGAGGCTGAGAATTCCAAGATCTAGGTGCTGGCAATTGGTGTCTGATGAGGGCTTTCTTGCAGTGTCCTCACCCAGTGAAAGGTGGAAGGCAGAACAGCAAAAAGGGAATGAATTCTCTCCAGCAGCTTCCTTTATAAATCTGCCTGGAGTATTCAAAAACAAACAAACAAACAACAAAAATCACAGTTAGTTCTCTCAGTTCTTTCAGGTCTTCACACAGTTATCTGCTAAGCCTTCCTTGCTCACTTATATAACATTGCACCATTACTTAACCATTTCACTTCCTCCTTCCTCACTTTATTTTTAAAAACCCCCATAGGATTTAATAGTATCTGACCCATTTTGTATACTTTATTTTTATTTGCATACACACACACACATACACATACACACGGTAATATTTATAAGCAAGGATTATTGTCTCTTGTCACAACTGCATCTCTAACATCTAAATATATTTAGTGTATATACGTTTAAGGTATAGATATTTAAAATTAAGTAAACAATAAAATGTGGCAATTTTGTTAAAAATTTATTGCCTATGCTTAGTGAATATTAATCACTATATAAACAGATTTGGAGCTATCTTTAGTAAATCTTAAGAATATGAAATATTAATATTAATATCACTGAACTTTAAGTAATTGCTGTAAGGACCTACAAGCATACGCACATGCAGTGTACAAACGTGAAGTCCCTGGCTTTGATATTGTACTATAGTTATATAAAATGTAATCAATGGAGAAAATTAGGTGGACAGTATGCAGGATGAATTCATACTTATTTCAAAGTGAAAAGTTTAAAAAGTAATTATGTTAGGCAGCTCTAACTTTTACTTAATAGGTTACCCTCAATTAGTTTGTGTTTATCAGAGAAATGCTTTGTTTTTCTGGTTTGCTTAATTCTTAGTTAAAAAATTACAAACGATTTTATTGCAGAGGAATATTCCTAATTCATTCTTTCACTCTCCTTTGATTTTTATTATTATTATTATTATTAATTATTATTATTTTGAGATGGAGTCTCGCTCCGTCGCCCAGGCTGCAGTGCAGTGGCGCAATCTCTGCTCCCTGCAAGCTCCGCCTCCCTGCAAGCTCCCCTCCCGGGTTCACGCCATTCTTCTGCCTTAGCCTCCCAAGTAGCTGGGACTACAGGCACCCGCCACCAGGCCTGGCTGATTTTTTTTTAGTAGAGACGGGGTTTCACTTTGTTAGCCAGGATGGTTTCGATCTCCTGACCTCGTGATCCACCCGCCTCGGCCTCCCAAAGTGCTGGGATTACAGGCGTGAGCCACCGCTCCTGGACTCTCCTTTGATTTTTATTTAAACTAAAAGTAGCATGACAGTCACATTGAAAAATTCCTTATGACAAAAATCTCTTATCTGGAAAATATGTTTGAGACACATACACATTGACGCTGTCATCATCAAACTATTGAAGGGGCTGCTTCTCATAAAATATGCACTTTTTACTTCAGTACTTAAAGGTACTTTGTGTTTATACACTTTAAACATTTTGATTGCTGAGTCATTTAAATCTTTCAAAATGTAAATAATTATTTCAAATATTTTTATATTGGCTAAAACCAATTATATTCCATACTGTAATGCAATCACTTAGTTGTTCTTGGGTATCTAGGACTAAATATTTTTAGATGACTTTTAATTGTTTTACCAGAGTTGCCTATATTTTTTCTTTTACTCGCTTTCATTTTCTTCTGTTATGTTCACATTCTTTCTTCTTTTTCCTCCACTGTTTCCAATGATTGTTAGCCACAGAAGGAACACTTTGTAACTTCCCTGACTAAATAATGTCTCTTACTGCTTTCTCTTTCAGGAAGTGAATACTTATTTTATCTGCATCAAAATTGTATGAACTGGAATGACATTTATTTGTCGTGTGTCTCCTGTAAACTGAAACAGTTCGTCAATTTTTCTTTGTCTTTCCTTATTTTGAAATTATTTTTGAGAAGTGAAGGTCAGTTATTTTGTTAACTGTCCCTCAATCTGGATTTATGTGATATTTTTCATGATTAGATTTACTTTATACATTTTTAGTGAGAATGCGCTGAAAGTGATTTTTTTCTTTTGTTCTCAGTAAATGAAATCAAGAGGAATATAATACTGATTTTTCTCAGTATTAGTGATACTAAATATCATGTTTTTAAGGTGGTGTCTACTAGGTTTTTCCATTACAAAGTTACGAATTTTAACTTGTGGATTTATAAGAAAAAAAAAGAAATGTATTTTGAAACTACTAGAAAAGCTTGATGCTCATCAAATGTTCACCAACCATCGTTATTAGCAACCATTGAGTATTTTCTAATTCCACTTGTATCTTTCTATATCTATATATTTATATCTATGTGGATATAAACATAGCTATCTTCCTATCATAAGGAAGAACTCTCTCTTTATCTTTACCTATTTATTTGTTGTGTATATCAGTTTGGATTTGTGAATTATTATTTTATTCAGTGTGTTAAAAGCAATTACTCTATTTCAATTTGCAAATTTTCTATTGGTGTATCTGTCTGTCCATAGTGACGTGTCCATTTATGTCTACAGAACCTTGGGAACAAAAGTCAGAGGTTTTGGTATTTCAGGAAAGTAATGCTGCGTATATTACATATCCCTTGAAACATGTGAGTGAACACATATTTTGACAGTGAAATATATGAATGTTCAAACTAAATATGATTATAAAGACTATATATAGCATCCTAGTCAACTCAAATCAGATTTAACCATTAAGTGAATAACATTTTGGTTCTCAAAGGTATAGGGATTTAGAATTCTGAATAAGGCATTGTGAACCTCTGCCTGGTTCTCCTTCTATTTTGAATAGTGTATTATTTTATATTTATAAAATGCATGCCATCTTTATATTGTATACTGTTTAGGCTAACTGTAAAATCTAGAGCTTAAATATGATTATGAGGCTGTCTTAGGAGTTAGAGAAATTACATTAATCTTGGATTATATATTAATTAAAATGTATACAGAGTTAAAAAGCATTCAGGAAAAAATTTTTAATAAATTTTAAAGACTAACAATATCTATGGAAACCAAAGAAAATTAATTTATATTTTTGGATGTTTGCATTACATATAAAAGTTTTATTTAGATTTACCTGCTATCTAATAAGTTGTGCCACAGTACAGTATGAATACCATCTTGGAGATTTTGTTCTTTATATAAGATTATATAAACTTGTAAAAAATTACATACTAGCTGACTAAAAACATGCAAGGTGGTTCAGGTAGGAATGAAAGGCAAATCTGATAATTTTATATTAAAAATTTACTCTAAGAAATTATCTTTCTTAAGAAAATTTTATAGCCATAAAACTATTCATAAAGCAAGGTATACTGGGGCATATACTAGGTTACATGAAATTAATTGCAGGACCCGATAAGTAGGTTACTCTCTAGTTAAAAGATAAAACTTGATAAGTTTCTTTCCTTTACCCTGCTTTTGAGTGAAGTGACAGGCTACTGGATGAAAACACTGCAACCAGATGAATGGAAAAGTTGTGTTGCCAGGGAAACCTCTTCCAGGAGTTGTGTGGTCCTCATGTAGCTCTCCTTTTTTCCTTAGAGTAGTAGTTCCTTCATGGTAAAAAAAAAAAAAAAAAAAAAAAAAAAAACATCAAGACTAACATGTGGTCATAAAACAGGAATGTATTTTATATAAAATATCAGTACTCTACATCAATCTATTACTACTTTATGGTCTCTAATAACATGTAAAATAACTTATTAAAAGGAAAAATTAGATCCTTCATCTTTGTGTATATGATTTAATTTCACTGTTGCCCTCAAGCCTTCCATTAAATGTGTCATATCTTAGATATATAAAGTTTAAATTGGTATAGAGCTATTATGATTTCTACCTTTTCTGTTTTTAGTGGCCTACTGTGTCAATGCATTATCTATAATAGTTCCTCATACATTAGTTTTAATTTATTCCTGGAAAAAAAGAACACCTACATGGTTTGTCTAAAAGCATTTTTCCCTGGGATTAAAAGGATTGCCATTTTTACATGCTGGTCTGAAATGAAAATGAATAAAAATGAGACTATTTTCATTTTCCAAACATGGCCTTTGAAGTTTTCAAAGTGAACCTTGATAGAGAATAAGGCCAGATAAAAATGTTACTACAGCTCTGGCCTCAGGAAGAAAAAAATCAAAACAGAAATTTCCCATGGTGATTCCCTTTCCAGAGAACTGATCATTAAACCATCATGCTGTTTGACATTCTTTACAGAAGTATGGCATTGCTTCAACTGGAGTTTAATTTGAGGAATTACCTTTTCTGATTTTTTAATACTGTAACTTTAAAAAGAATAAAATAAAGACATTCTGCCCATCACAATGAGTGCTCTCTGTACACAGGAAAACACCATTTCCTCTTAAATCCCAAAGGAATAAATCTAGATTTGAAACAACCAGGGAGCTATATACCCTGACAGAATTGTTTTTACTAAATTGCAGTTGAGCATTTACCACCAGTTTACCTTCTGGACATTAAAAAAAAAAAAAAAAAAAAAAAAAAAAAAAAAAAAAATTATAAGAACTCGCTAGCTTTCCTTTTGTGTAGATTTTATTGAGAACATCAGTCAATGTATGGAATAGCTTCCTTTTTACAGTATCCCCAAGGAGAAATTCCTCTCAAGCCTCACTATTGGCAAAAGGTATACATCTTTTAAACAACTGGCTCCCATACCTCCTCACTTCCCTAATATTTTAGATACTGTGTTTCTAAATTTCATCCTGATTGCTTTGACCATTAGGAATTTTAGAGAAAACATTTTGGTACATCTCTGCACCTACTTAGCACTTTATGGTAGGCATTTCTATGAGCTAATCTTAACCCTTACTTTCTATTTCCTTTTCCATGATTTACCTTCTTCTGTTGCTTAAGTGTTTTTTTTTTAAATATTGTAGTCATTTTAAACATAAAATAAATTTAAAAATTAGGTAGGTGTATAAAAAGATGTTTTGACTTTTGTATGTAACCAAAATTTAAAATGCTTTCTTCATAATTAGTGATTGCTTGATATAATACTAATTGGATTAAATTTATTTTCCTATTACACATTGGGGGTGTGTGGTAGTGATGGGGAACTATTTAATTCCTGACTCTAGACTCTTGTTTAGCTTTGTCTACTTCTTAATCTTCTTACTCTTTAATGAGTGTCATAATCTCAGTAGTTTCACATTCTTCTCAAGCTATGCTATTCACTGTTCCTACAAGTACTTTTAAATGTTTTATTGTATAGTTTAACTTGAGATTTCAAATAATAAACTGCCCAAAATTTAATTACTGTATTCAAACTAATTGGATATGGTAATCAGCGGGTCTCTCAGAGGTGTTTTATCTTGATGTCTAGGGGCATAAGCAGTATACTATTGGTGTTAACACAGAACCACTTCTGGAATGCATTTCTGTCAAATGTTATTTCAACACTTAGAGAAATCTCCAAATAATAGTTTGATTAGTTTCAGATATAAAATAAGAACAAGTGAAGAAAATTGAGGCATTGAGGAGTGGCTGACATTTATTGAATATTTACTATGTACCAGCCACTAGGTTTTCATATTTGGCTTTAAAAGAAAAAGACTTTTCTTAGCTATGGAAGAGGAACGATATGTTGACATATCTCTGTAATGTGCCTTCCTTCAACAGACACATAAATTATCTGTGAGATAATAGTAAGATAGGTAGCTATAAAGTGGCACTTTTAGAAAAGACCTAAAGTCAAGAGCACACAATGCTCTTATTTATTCTTATGATATTTTGAGAATGTTAGAATCTAAAACTTTCCTTTTAAGACTTCTGGAAAGCTCAAAGTTTTGCTTTATGTCCAATTCAATACCTAAGTTTCCTGTTATTATTCATAACCCCCACCCTTTTATTTTTATTTCTAGTTTTTCATTCTTAAAACTTGGATCTGTATTAATCATTGCGTCTAGGAGAAAGATAAAATAGCAATATTTGTGGGTAAAGAATAACCTTAGCAAATAGGAAGAGGATATTCTGTTTGTGAATCTAGTTCTTTTTTTGTTTGTTTTTTGTTTTTTTTTTACTTCAAACGTTAAGGCTATGCCTTGACTACTACATTTTTCTTTGTCTTCTATCTTCCAAGATAGTCTCTAATATTTGTGAAGAAATCTATGGCTGAAAATTGTGCATTCCTCTTCAGAATGGAAGAGTTCTAATAGATTTTAAACTAGCCACTTTAATAAGAGACAAAGACAAACTGGTATGCTGAACACTGAAAAGCAGCTTTATACATGAATGAAATCTTTATTGCCAAAAGATAAATAAAGAAAATAATTTGATGTCAATATTGTGAAATACCGCATAAAAAACTAAAGAGTAACAATATATTATTTATTTATCTTTTGTTTGATTTCATTTCGGAGAGGGCTTAATTTGACCCTTGAGTATGTACATCAGGAAATTACATAAATGAAAATCCAAGGCTCTGAAATATTTTGTTGTTGTTGTTAACCTTTAATTGGTTGTGCCACTAAATTAGTTGTAAAACATTATAGTACATGACTGGTCAGCCATGCTGTATGTAGTTGGGTCCTCCTCTAAATTTATATAGATTGTTATATATTTCAAAATCAAACTTTTAGCCATTGAATTAAAATGTATATGTAATACTTATAGAACTGATTGTATGATCTTTTCTGTGTGTAATTTTAATATTCCCCAGTTGGCCTAGCTCAGAAGCATGTGTGCCAGGAATAAATATTTAGGTGACTAAGATATATGATTAAAAGTCAAGATGAAAGCTAGACTTTTTGAAAATAAGATTACCATTTTTTTTTTCTAAAAAGGAAACTTCTTTACAGCATGGATGTTACAGATGAATTTTTGGGAGGCTATTATATCTGTTATCATCTTAATGCTATTAGAAGATAATCATACACAATAACTTGTGATAAGGATTTTTTATTATCTGTTTGAGTCAGACTCTGAATTATAGTATTAGAATCCAAGAGATGCTCTTAGGTTTTATGAATGTAATAATATTGAGAAGATATTTCTAAATACAGAATATTTCAAATTATGTAGGAAAACTCTTAAAGGATTAAAATTTCCCAATGATACGTCTTATCTGACATATTCTGGGAAATTTCTAGCTCCTGTGGAATTTTACCAAATAGCATTTTGTATAAGTATATGAAACCCCTACCTTATGCTAAAATTCTCTTGACTTACAACTGGAGAATATACCAGCTACCACATTCCATACTGTAACAGAAGAAGGCAGGCTATCTAGGCAATTTGCGCATCTGGTGCTGTAAAACACGGCGGGCTGACATAGCAATGAAAGTCTGTTTTCTTACGCCCTCTTTTTTACGGTGGGATTAAGTGCATGAGATATTCATATATACTGTGAGGTGCTTTAAGTTGTGAAGCAGATAATATTCTCAGAGCTTCATTTTCTTCAATGTGACTCTCATTGCATGAATCACTGTTAGTGAGACTATACACTGAATTTAAAAAAACTATAAAGGTAAAATACTCTGTCAAATACAGTGAAGAAGAAAGTGGGAGGGAACTGATATTTGGCTGCTTGTCTACTACATACAAACACATTAATAGGAAATGTATATGCACTTGAAACATATGTATTGTACCAGATGAATTTGATATATTTTCATATTCTTAAAATAAAGAAACTGAGACTCAGAAAGAATAGCTCCCAATAGGATACATGGCTATAAAATGGCAGATTCAACATTCAAAGAACCAATATTAAAATCCCAAATCCCATTTGTTTCCACTGCACTCAAACTTGTTTGCTGATAATCATCTAGAGTTGTCACTGAAATCAGTATCCCAGGCCCTCCTCTTTGAGATTATATTATAGTTGCTCAGGTACTCCCCAGGAATCTGGATTGTAACAAGGACCTCATATAGTTCTTACAGTCAAGTATTTTTGAAAACACTGGTCTGCAGCTTACTATTTTCTCTGCAGTTGAAATAATGTCTTTTGTGTATCTAAGAAACACACAATTCTAAGTGACTCTTTGGACCTATAGCTTTGTTATATTTATGCTATTTTTATACAATATATTCTTCTAAATTCTTTTTAATCCTTTAAAATTTCAAAGAAATTACCTGATAACATGATAGGAGGTCAGGGTTGTAATAACAACACCTAATAAAATGTTTAGGGAGTTTTAATTTTTTGAATGTTTTTTCCTAAGGCACAATCCTTACTAGATCCAAGCCACTCCATGCAGATGGGTACATTTTCTTACACCTGGATTGGTCCCAACAGCATTATCTGTTGGAAGACCTTATGTTTTAATTGCAAACTTATATTTGGCTTTGTGGAATTCAGGCAGCAATGTTAAATTACATTTTTCAGTAGCTTCGAGGCTCTATCTGTAATTAGTGGCTTCTGTTCTTTATTACACTGATCAGTAATGCAGCTCTATTCATCACCGCAGTCTCAGTTAATTATCCTTACTAATGATTTTCATGGTGTAAAGAATCTTCAGGACCCATTTGTAAAGATATTTTTGCATTGAAATTATTGGATAGTATGACACCATAGTGAGCTGATAAACTGTTGGAGGGATGTTACCATGGGAGATGGTTACTTTCATTCTTTTGTATCTGCTTTGATTGGGGAGAAGCTACAGAGGAGAGGATGCGATGTAATTTTGCATTTACGAGTTTATAATACTACAGGTGTGCAAAGAGGCGGGAAGCAGTCAACCAGAACACAAAGAGAAAATTTTCCTCTGCGTGCCTGAGACATTGTTAATACTAAGTTAGTGACTGGTCCATCTAGTACTGAAATTAAATAAGATTAAATAAAACTGCTACTTCATCATATGTTTTGTGTGTGTGTGTGTGTGTGTGTGTGTGTGTGTGTGTGTGGTTTTTTTGTTTTTTTTGTTTTGTTGTTTTTTTTGAGACGGAGTCTCGCTCTGTCGCCCAGGCTGGAGTGCAGTGGCCAGATCTCTGCTCACTGCAAGCTCCACCTCCCGGGTTTACACCATTCTCCTGCCTCAGCCTCCCGAGTAGCTGGGACTACAGGCACCCACCACCTCGCCCGGCTAGTTTTTTGTATTTTTTAGTAGAGACGGGGTTTCACCATGTTGGCCAGGATGGTCTCGATCTCCTGACCTCGTGATCCGCCCATCTTGGCCTCCCAAAGTGCTGGGATTACAGGCTTGAGCCACCGCGCCCGGCCCATCATATGTTTACATTTTAAAATATCTTATGTGGAGAAAATAATTTGAATTTATGACAAATTGTGTGACATAGTGATTTGTGTATTCCTTTTGGATTGTTAGCAGGAATTTTAGGATAAGTTGCATATCTCTGGTAGGTATGACATGTTAATGTTAGATTACTTTTCAAAACTTACATTATTGTAAGCCTTATATTAAAAATACATGAGTTTAAAAAAAGATCCAAAGTTTTCAGCTTTATAAACCATATTGAAATTAGTGTTAATTGAAACAATTTTCATAACATATAAATTTTAAAGAAAATAAAGTCTTCAAATTACTTCTGATGTCATTTTTGTGCAAATCATATCAGACATACATCAAATGATCTTCCACCTCCTTTAAAAAATACTTTCCTTATAATGAGAAATGATTTTTTGAAAATAAAAGAACAAAATATTATAATACATGATTGAGTAAGAAATGTCACTGAGAGAATTACATCTATCAAATACAGTTTTTGTCTTCATACTTTTATTCTTACTTTTCCTCACTCAAGTTGTTTTCTTTTTATATGATCTAAGCTAATTTTACAATTGCAGTCAGCACATAAATGATGGACACTAAAGCCTGTGAAATAAGGTGGTAGAACTGATATTTGTTGCCAGATTCCAAACTAAAATAGTCAATTACAATACCTTTTTGGGCCCAAGAGGCAGGAAATTACATTTAATCATGAACTATACATTATGTGTGTATATGGATTAATAATGTCTGTGAGAGTCAATACAAAATAATTAAAAATTTTTTAAATTAGAAATTAA
This sequence comes from Rhinopithecus roxellana, assembly GCF_007565055.1. Lineage (NCBI taxonomy): Eukaryota > Metazoa > Chordata > Mammalia > Primates > Cercopithecidae > Rhinopithecus > Rhinopithecus roxellana. The sequence continues at coordinate 39,666,198 of NC_044562.1, forward strand.
TTCAGTGTCAGCTGTTAAAATATATGGTGGTATCAAAACTAAATATAATAAAAATGTGTAAAAAGTTTTTGACCACAAAATTATCTTGACAAATTCTAATCTATTTATTTACTTTTTTCTTGATGATTGTCACCTGGAAACAGCATCCTGAATCACTGTGAAAAAGAAACATAATAGATCATGATTCATTAAGGCCCAAACTTCGATTGATCATTAAATTTCTGACTGCTAGAAATTCCCAAAGCACAGGGACTGGCTTCTCAAAATTGTAAGAGGTATTTTGATGCATGGGAATAAGAAGATATCATTTAACTATTCAATAATACCTCAGCTAAGAGAATTATCCCATCAAATGTATAAGATGTTTTATATTTAAAAATCTGTTTTCTATATCTTTCTATCTACCTAACATCTACTCTGTCTTTTATCTTTCTGTTATCTCTTTCACAGCTATCAGCTACACATTGACATTATCAGACTTTCTGTGGTTTCTGGGTATGAAAAGGAACAAAATTTTGTGTCATACTCTCTGGAAACAGAGAGAGTAGAAAAAGACAGGTGTAAGTTCCAGAAGTAAGCTCCCTCCACCCAATTCCACCCTACTCACCAACAAAACTTTTTGGACAATGAATATTGAGGATTGGTGTCATAAAAAGTATCACTGATATCTTCACAATATCTCAGCCTTACTGACCACTTCTAACATAATGATGTCTTATGTTAGAAATGGTCATATAGAACAATGTTCATATGATAATGTCCTGGCCAAGACAATTATATACACATGAACTGTCCAGGACATGATGACTTTGGACAAATTACTTAAACTCTGAGATTAATTGTCATCAAATGTAAATTGGGTAGAATAACACACAACTCATAAAGATGAACTGAACACAACCAGATAAGTATTTTATGACGAGGAAATGACAAAGGATTGTTAATTCATATCTCCATGTTTTTAACACTTAGTCCACATATTTTTCTTACTTTTTCCTACTATCCCTAATTTTTTTCTTTCATTGAATTCTTTGTAAATTAAGGACATCAATCATGTACTAAATACAATGCATTTTTAAATTATATCATTCATCTTTGGCTTTTGTTTATTATAGAGTATTCCTTAGGGGATTTTAAGATTTGTAAACATACAAAGTTACATATATTGTTTTTGGTTTTGGTTGTGCTTCGTAAACACTGCTGCTTAATCTAATATTATCAGAAGAGAGGGGTTATAGCATCAATATATTTTATAGTCATGAGGCACTACAAGTAGGGGTAGGAAGATTTGTTAAGATAAAATTGCTTCAGGCTTCACCTGAGAAGATTAGGCCTAGGCCAGGTGCAGTGGCTCATGCATGTAATCCCAGCCCTTTGAGAGGCCGAGGTGGGTGGATCATTTGAGGTCAGGAATTCAAGACCAGCCTGGCCAACATGGCGAAACCCCGTCTCTACTAAAAATATAAAAAATAGCCAGGCGTGGTGGCGCATGCCTGCAGTCCCAGCTAATCGGGAGGCTGATGCAGGAGAATTGCTTGAACCTGTGAGGTGGAGGCTGCAGTGAGCCAAGATTGTGCCACTGTACTCCAGCCTGGGCAACAGAGTGAGACACCATCTCAAAAAAAAAAAAAAAAAAAAAAGAAAAAAAGAAAAAAAGAGAGAGAGAGAGAGAAGATTAGGTAATAGTGATGATGATGAAGAAGAGAGCGAAGCCTAGAAAATATATATTCAAGCAAAACTGGTACACTTCTATGCTTATGTTGTAGGCCAGAAAAAAGTGAACAAACTGAATAACTAATTGCCTTTTAACCTCAATAAATATTTAACCTCTCTGGACTTCAGATTTTTATCTATAATATAAAAATATTGAACACAATTGTCATCAAAAGCCATGCCATATCTGAAATTTTATTATTTGAAAAAAAGTCTCTGGAAACTCAAAGGCATGAATGCTATCTCTATTTGTTAAGAGGAAAAACATATGAACAAATGAGTGGAAAAATACAAAACAGGCACAAATAAGTAAAATGGAAAAGTACTTAATTGAAAACTCGGTTCTCTAGAATACAGATAAAATTATAATGAAAAGAATATAAGCCTGAGAAACCAAATTAGACATAATAATATATACTGTATATCATCCCAGTAAATAGCAAATAATTCGTGGGTAAAATAAAGCATTTCTTGTAAGTTAAAAGCTTTTCATCTCAGCTGTGTCTGTGAACAAATCGAAATGAAAAATACAGTGTTTGGGTTTTCTAATTGGTGAAAGTATCCTCATCACATGTTGCTCAAGAGCCAGTTTCTCCAGGAAAAATACAGGTATTCTGAAAGTTTTAAAATTAGGGCTTCTAAGTAAATGAGAGAGCCATCTTTCATTCAGCAAACAGTGAAGACAGTATGTCAAGGAGATTCAGATTTATTCCCCTCTCTAAATACTCAGATTTATTCATCTATCCACAATCCATTATTCTATACTCTAAGATTGTTTCTTTTCAATAGCTATATGAGAATGAGATGCTAAATTAACCCAGCTCTTTTATATGCTGTACCTTAGCATTCAAATCATGCATATATGAATGATTTTAGAAGTTTCTTCATAGATATGCATAAAAGAGGAAATGAGATATTTTCTAAAAATAAAATTAGCCTATCAAGGCCTTCATAAAATTAGAAAGACTTCCTTGTGTTTCATACTGTGATTAAGAGTACAGATAACAAGCTGGAAAAGTGAAAGCTAAAATTTATTCTGTGCTTTTTATGTGCAGGACATTATGCTGAGTATTTTACAAGCGTTTTTCCATTTAACTCTCACATCAACTCAACAAAATATTAGATAGGATTATTAGCACAATTTTACAGATGGGGGAACTATAGGTATTATGGAGCAAATCATTGAACTATTCTACAGAGTAACAACCTATATAAATTCAGAGATGAAAGACAACTCTCAAAAATATGGTTAGGAATAAAGCAAAACCAAGGAACTTTCCACAGTGGTGGTGCTTTTATTTGATCTTATTTTATTTTTTAAAAAATACTTCCTTTTAGTGCAACTCTATAAACTTATGTTAATCTTGAAGTAAACCTGGTGAAAAACAAGAATAATCTATGTTAATATCTGACACTCAAACTGCTCCACTTTTGAAACATCCATTTGATTGTGATTGAATATGTATTTTCTTCAGGGAAAAATGTTTAATGTCTACTCATTGTTGGTGAAAGTCATTTTTATTGTCACATTTCTCTTCAAAAATATTCTCATGAATATTAGACTTCATTGTTGATATTTGAAGATTTATTTTCCAAACACCTTATTAGGTTTTATGAAGAAATAGAATAGTTACTAATATGTGTATTTAATTAAGGCAATTTATAAAATAATAAAGTCTAAAACAAAATTAGTAAAAATTCACACCTATGATAACTTTAAAGTGTATCTGCTAAGCCATGAGTAATGGAAGGTGCTAAATGGAATTGACAAAATTAAATATTTTTTTATTTTCAATATTGACAGTATAATTTATATAAAAAATAGAATATATTTACATTATAGATTACTTTTTATTGATTTTAATTATCTCATATAGATATTCTATTTTTCCTAAATGTTATAGTATCTCATTTTATAGCACCATAACTTATTAAAATTCTGTGGGTGGCAGAAGCTTACGTGTAAGTATAAGTAACAATTATTCTTTGAAAAATTACAATTCTAAATTGTGTTAATTTATTCTGTATTGTGAAAATGATAGGGTTGATATTTGTTTGTATCAGGAAGTATATACCAATATATTCTTTTAAAACTTTATGTCAACTTGTGTATTCAGTACTCTAAGAAGACATTAATAAATATTTTAGGTGAGAACAAAATTGTAAGTATTTTGATGACCTTTAATACCATCTCTTATTTAAACCACTGCAACAAAAACATACTACTTAAACATCCTCTCAATAATTCTGATAGAAATATAATGTGAATCATATCAGTTTAAATTTCTTATTAGTCACATTTGAAAAGTAAGTGAAATTAATTAATAACATATTTTATTGTAACCCAGTGTATTCAACATGTTACAATTTTGATATGTACTCAGTATAAAATATTAAAGATTTTCTTTTTAGTAGGGGGAGTACTGTGTCTTGAAATCCAGTGAACAGTTAGCACTTAGGGTTCACATTAGACTGTTCACATTTGAAGAGCTCAATAGTCACACATGAGTAGTGGCTACTGTAATGGACAGTGAAGTTCTAGATAATAATCTGCAAAACCAAAACACGCTTATTTACTTTTTTTGGTAATAAAATTTTCAGTACTAATTTTTAAATTTAAAACTCTGATTTATCATTTATTTTTCTTCATCATTAAAGTTCATATTAGAAGCTTAATGTAAAAAGTAGACTTAGAATGACATTAACATGAATAAGGTGTTTATTCTCTTAGGGAAGTGATGTGGTGAGAAAAAGTGGAGATTTTGAAACAGTAGGGTTTGCAGGGCAAGATGGTTCATGCCTGTAATCTCAGCACTTTGAGAGGCCAAAGCAGGAGGACTGCTTGAACCCAGGAGTTCAAGACCAGCCTGGGCAACATAGGGAGACCTCATCTTTATTTGTGAAATAAATAAAAAACAAAGAAAATTTTAAAAATGAAATAGGAGGGTTTTATGTTGTAGTGGGAAGGCAATACAAAAAAGTAATTCTCAATTTATGCTTTTAATATTATTCAATATTACTTTTTACATTATGGAAGAAGGGACATCATAGGAATATCATCCATGTATTTTCTGTCCAAGGAGGGTTTAGTCCAGGATATCACTTCTTAACTAGTTCATTAAAATATCATTTATTATAAGTCAAATTTATATTTTCTTTTTTATTATTAATCATTACTGCATCACAGAACTTTAAATTACACTGATACTCATATAGCCTGGTTGGGTTTTAGTCAGTATGTCTAATAAATTTGTTCAGACTTTTCAAATAAATTTATTCAGATTTTTAGTTTTACTAAGGTCCAAAGTTAACTGAACCAATTTGATAACTCTTTATTTCCCTTTTAATAGACAGAGATAGCATTTATCACTTTGAGTTCCTAGAGACTTTTTTCCCCCAAATTCTTACAGAATCTCAGACATGGAATGGATTTTAGCGATAATTGAATCCAGCAATTTCATATTACAAAAAATAAAACTGAGATCCAGAAAGGTTAAATGATATGCTACAGGTCACAAAACTAATTAGTGACTCAGTTTGAACTAGTCACTATTTTCTAACTTAAAGACTAATGCAGTATTTTTCTCCTTACGTTCTCTGCAACTCAATCAACTATGATTTTTTACTATCTTTTAAAGGTCTCATTCCCATATATGTTTAATAGAAAAGAAATTTTCTAATGTACAGTTTAATATTTTTCTGGGTTATATTTTCCCTATTATTTGCATCATTTTGATTAAAATATGACCTGTTCTGCTAGCTGGTGTAATTTATATTTAAATAAGAACAGAAGTGATGTGTAAGAAAAATGGTCTTTAATTAGGAAGTTGAGAATAAGATATTTTAAAATGAAGTATCCTTGTTGAAATAAGTGAAAAATATATTTGTTTATATTCTAATAACATTTTATCTCTCACTTACTACCATCAACTCTATTCTAGAATTACCTCTGGAAGTCAGCAAGTCACACATATGTGATTTATTTAATGTAGAGGCATCAGTACTTACTCTTGTGAAGCAATACATATATCACATACTGAACATGGATGTGCCATTTTCTGGGATAGCTATGATAAGGAATTTAACCATTTGTGCTTAGTTTTTGGTTAAGATTATATATTTTGAGTCATTCATTCTTGTATTTCTTTCCTCATTTAACAAATAATTACTATTTACTATGTGCTAGGGAAAACTTGTTTTGTCCTGAAGTTGATATTCTACATACAGAAATGGAAAAGAAATTAATAAATTTAAAATTATATGTGCTACCAAAAGAGAAAAAGTCAAAATACCTATTAAATCGTTTGATGAAGGCATACTTCTGTAGAAGATGAGCAGATGCATAAAAGAAGTGACTGAGCATGTCATGTGATGTGTAGTAGATGGCCAGTCCAGGATGGCGGAACAGAAAGAGGAAAAGTTCTATCCTGGAGAGGGAACATGCATTCCATGCTTACGAATGGACAAGAAGCCCAGTGAAGCAAGAACATACTGAGTGTGCAGGAAACTGGTAGGAAGTTAGGTCAGAGTTATTTACATGTTTGAAAGCATACATGTCATATGATCTTACTGATGTTATAAAATAACTATTCCAAGGCTGTATCAAGATTTAACTAGGAGAGGGCAAGAGAGGAAGCAGGAAGGTCAAAGAGTGTCCTCAGGATCTAGTCCAGACTCAAGATTAAGGTGGGTTGGATAGGGTGGTATTAGTGGTTGAGGTGAGATGTTAGGTCTGTCTGGTGTATGTTACATATTTAAGATGCTAATGATAACTCTAAAGTTATGGGCAGGGAAATAGAAAAATTACAATACTAAAAATTTTATTGAGAATAAAATCCCTGTTTTATGTCCTGTTTGGGAAAGAAAACAGTTAAAAATTAAACCTGAAGCATAATAACCTTTTAGCATTTAGATTTATAAGTAGAGATGAAATGCAGCTGGTTAGGTTTACAAATCTGCAACTCAATGAGAAATTAGGGATTTAAATTTTAGAGTCTTAATAAAATAATTTCAGAGAAGTGGATGAAATGATATAGCTTAACAAGAGGATATGTATATACAGAGAGAAGAAAAGATAAAAAATGAACATCAGCTTACTTCATTATTTAGATGTCAGGAAGATAATAAGCAACCAGCAATAGAGACTGAGAGGAATGGGCCCTTGGGGTAGACAGCAAATCAAGAGATAATTCTGCCTCAAAGACAAAGTGAAAAAAGTAAATGTAATCAGTCATGTCAAGTAATGCTTTTAGATTTAGTATGATGACGTCTATTGAGTATTCTACTTGGCTACATAGGGATCCATTCTCAAAACATGATTAAATATGTTAAAAAGAGTGTGAAATATTAGTAAAAATAGACAGTGAAAATATACAATTCAGAAATGAGGCAGTAGTTAGAGGGAATATCAGATTAAGAGTGTATTATTTTTAAGTTGGGAAATATATGGCATGTTTTAATGCTGGTAAGAGAGATTCAGGCAAACATTTATTGGGCACACAGTATATGGTATATGTTATTTTTTCAGGCACTTAGGATAAAGGAGGTACAAAAAAGGTCTTTCTCCTCTAGGGCCTTGCGTCTTAGTGGGAGATGGCACATAATATATAGATATATACTATAAAACATGCTAGTGACTGCCATACAGATACATATATATGAAATATATATAAAATAACCTTTATAGATACAAAATAATATGTATAAAATATATATTTTATATATAATATATTTATATTTTATATAATATATACATAAATTATAAATGTATATATTATACATTATTTATATATACATATATATAAATAGTATATACCAAAATTCCCAGATGGTCAAGTTTTTGATACAAAATGGCAAAGTATTTGCATATAACCTATGCATACCCTCCCATTTACTTAAATCCTCTCTGGATTACTTACAATTCCTAATACAGTGCCTACAGCAAACTTCATTCACATGAATTCAACACAGTATTCAGAACACAGCAGATTGAAGCTTCAGTCTTTGAAACATTGTAGAACTTTTTTAAAAAAAAATATTTTCAATCCATGTTTGGTTGAATCCATGGATGCAGAACCCAAGAATATGGAGGGCCGACTGTACATATGCATACACATGTACATATAATGTCAAGTTATATATGTTTGAGGTGATGATGAATGCTATACAGTAAAATAAAGGAAGGTCAGAGATACCAAGAATGATGGAAGGTATGAGGAAGTATTTTATAGATGACAAAAAAATAAAGGCAAAGGACTAAACAACTTGGAGAAAATAGCAACTACAATGGTCTGAGGATGGAAGAAAACATTTGCCTCTTGTGTTCAAAGAGAAGCAAGGGGATGAATCAATGACTCAAACTGAAAGCAAGAAGGAAGAGTGCTAGGAGTTGAGGGATACAAGTAGCAGGGCACATTGCCCTTGTCAGAACTTCCAATACAATGTTGAATAGGAGTGGTGAAAGAGGACATCCTTGTCTTGTGTCAGTTTTCAAAGGGAATGCTTCCAGCTTTTTCCCATTCACTTTGATTTTGGCTGAGGGTTTGTCATAAACAGCTGTTATTATTCTGAGATATGTTCTTATTATTTTGAGATATGTTCCATCAGTACATAGTTTATTGAGAGTTTTTACCATGAAGGGGTATTGAGTTTTATCGAAAGCCGTTTCTGCATCTACTGAGATAATCATGTGATTTTTGTCATTGGTTATGATTTTTGCATCTCTTGAACCAGCCTTGCATCCCAGGGATGAAGCCGACTTGATTGTGTTGGATAAGCTTTTGATCTTCTGCTGGATTTGGTTTGCCAGTATTTTATTGAGGATTTACTCATCAATGTTCATCAGGGATACTGGCCTGAAAAATCTTTTTTTGTTGTGTCTCTGCCAGGTTTGGGTATCAGGATGATGCTGGCCTCATAAAATGAGTTAGGAAGGATTCCGTCTTTTTCTATTGTTTGGAATAATTTCAGAAAGAATGGTACCAGCTCCTCTTTGTACCTCTGGTAGAATTTGGCTGTGAATCCATCTGGTTCTAGGCTTTTTTTGGTTGGTAGGCTATTAATTACTGCCTTAATTTCAGAACTTGGTATTGGTCTGTTCAGGGATTTGACTTCTTCCTGGTTTAGTCTTGGGAGGGCATATGTGTTCAGGGATTTATCCATTTCTTCTAGATTTTCTAGTTTGTTTGCATAGAGGTGTTTATAGTATTCTCTGTTGGTAGTTTGTATTTCTGTGGGATCAGTGGTGATAGCCCCTTTATCATTTTTTATTGCATCTATTTGATTCTTCTCTCCTTCCTTATTAATCTGACTAATGGTCTATTTATTTTGTTAATCTTTTCAAAAAATCAGCTCCTGGATTCATTGATTTTTTGAAGTGTTTTTCATGTATCTATCTCCTTCAGCTCTGGTCTGATCTTAGTTATTTCTTGTCTTCTGCTACATATTGAATTTGCTTGCTCTTGCCTCTTTAGTTCTTTTACCTGTGATATTAGGATGTCGATTTTAGATCTTCCCCCCTTTTCCTGTGGGCATTTAGTGCTATAAATTTCCCCCTAAACATTACTTTACCTCTGTCCCAAAGATTCTGGTGTGTTGTGCCTTTGTTCTCATTGGTTTCAAGATTTCTGCCTTCATATCATTATTTACCCAGTAGTCATTCAGAAGCAGGTTGTTCAGTTTCCATGTAGTTGTGTGGTTTTGAATGAGTTTCTTAATCCTGAGTCCTAATTTGATTGCACTGTGGTTTGAGAGATTGTTATGATTTCCATTCTTTTGCCTTCGCTGAGGAGTGTTTTACTTCCAATTGTGTGGTCAATTTTAGAGTAAGTGCAATGTGGTGCTGAGAAGAATGTACATTGTGTTGATTTGGGCTGGAGAGTTCTGTAGATGTCTATTAGGTGCACTTGGTCCAGAGCTGAGTTCAAGTCCTGAATATCATTGTTAATTTTCTGTCTTGTTGATCTGTCTAATATTGACAGTGGGATGTTAATGTCTCCCACTATTATTGTGTGGGAGTGTAAGTCTCTTTCTAGGTCTCTAAGAACTTGCTTTATGAATCTGGGTGTGTCTGTATGGGTTGCATATATATTTAGGACAGTTAGCTCTTCTTGTTGTGTTGATTCTTTTACCATTATGTAAAATATGTAATGTAATTGTGTAATGCCCTTTTTGTCTTTTTTGATCTTGGTTGGTTTAAAGTCTGTTTTATCAGATACTATGATTGCAACCCCTGCTTTTTATTGCTTTCCATTTGCTTGGTCAATATTCCGCAATCCCTTTATTTTGAGTCTATGTATGTCTTTGCACATACATAGAAGATGTATCTCCTGAATACAGCACACCGATGGGTCTTGTATCCAATTTGCCAGTCTGTGTCTTTTAATTGGGGCATTTAACCCTTTTACATTTGAAGTTAATATTGTTATGTGTGAATGTGATACTGTCATGATGATGCTAGCTGGTTATTTTGACCATTAGTTGATGCAATTTCTTCATATTGTTGATGGGTTTTACAATTTGGTATGTTTTTGCCATGGCTGGTACCAGTTTTTCCTTTCCATATTTAGGGCTTCTTTCAGAATTAGAAAAAAAACTGCTTTAAATTTTATATGGTGCCAAAAAAAAAAAAAAAAAAAAAAAACCTGTATACCCAAGTCAATCCTAAGCATAAAGAACACAGCTGGAGGCATCACACTACCTGACTTCAAACTATACTACAAGGCTACAGCAACCAGAGCAGCATGGTACTGGTACCAAAACAAATATATAGACCAATGGAACAGAACAGAGGCGTCAGAAATAATGCCACACATCTACACCCATTTGATCTTTGACAAATTTGACAAAAACAAGTGATGGGGAAAGAGTTCCCTATTTAATAAATGGTGTTAGGAAAACTGGTTAGCCATATGCAGAAAATTGAAACTGGACACCCTCCTTACGCGTCATACAAAAATTAACTCAAGATGGATGAAAGGCTTAAACATAAGACCTAAACCATAAAAACCCTAGAAGAAAACCTAGGCAATAACATTCAGGCCATGGGCATGGGCAAAGATTTCCTGACTAAAACACCAAAAGCAATGGCAACAAAAGCCAGAATTGACAAATGGAATCTGATTAAGCTACAGAGCTTCAGCCAGCAAAATACACTATCATGAGAGTGAATAGGTAAACTACAGAATGGGAGAAAAGTTTTGCAATCTATCCATCTGACAAAGGGCTAATATCCAGAATCTGCAAGGTACTTAAACACATTTACAAGAAAAAACAATCCCATCAGAAAGTGGGTGAAGGATATGAACAGGCATTTCTCAAAAGAAGACTTTTATACAACCAATAAATATACGAAAAATGCTCATCTTCCTTTGTCATTAGAGAAATGCAAATCAAAACCATAATGAAATACCATCTCACACCAGTTAGAATGGTGATCATTAAAAAGTCAGAAAACAGCAGATGCTGGAGAGGATGTGGAGACATAGGAATGCTTTTACACTGTTGGTGGGACTATAAATTGTGGAAGACAGTGTAGTGATTCCTCAAGGGTCTAGTACCAATAATTCTATTTGACCCAGCAATCCTCTTACTGGGTATACACCCAAAGGATTATATGTCATTCTACTATAAAGATGCATGCACACGTATGTTTACTGCAGCACTGTTCACAATAGCAAAGACTTGGAACCAACCCAAATGCCCATCAATGATAGACTGGATAAAGAAAATGTGGCACATATGCACCATGGAACACTATGCAGCCATAAGAAAGGATGAATTCATGTCCTTTGCAAGGACATGGATGAAGCTGGAATCCATCATTCTCAGCAAACTAACACAGGAACAGATAACCAAACACCATGTGTTCTCACTCAAAAGTGGGAGTTGAAAAGTGAGAACACATGGACACAAGGAGAGGAACATCACACACTGGAGCCTGTTGGGGTGGGGTTAGGGGTGGGATAGCATTAGGAGAAATACCTAATGTAGTTGACGGGTTGGTGGGTGCAGCAAACCACCATGGTACCTGTATACCTATATAACAAACCTGCATGTTCTGCACATGTTTCCCAAAACTTAAAGTATTTAAAAAAAAAAAAGAAAGAAAGAAACGATATTATGTCCTTTGTAGGGACATGGATGACACTGGAGGCCATCATTCTTAGCAAACTAGGGTAGGAACAGAAAATCAATACTGCATGTTCTCATTTATAAGTTGAAGCTAAATGATGAGAACACATGGACACATAGATGGGAATATACTGTCAGAGGGTGGAGAAGAAAAAAAAAAGTATTATCAGGGCACAGATCACAGAAATCCTGTAAGACATGGTTAGAAGTTCAAAGTTAAATCCAAATAAATGAAAACCTTATCAGCTTACTGAGTAGAGAGAGGAGTAACACTATCCAGTCTGTATTTAAAGGGATCATTCTGATTGTTGTATCTTGAAGCAACGAGGGATGTACAACAGCGGAAGCATGGAGATCTGTTAGAATTGAAAAGTCCAAGTAAAATATTATGGTTTCTTGGATTAGAATACTAGCAGTGAAGGTGGTTAATCATATATTTGACATATTTTAGGGGAAGAGGCCCTGCACGACCTGCTAAGACATTGTGTGGGAGGGTCATATTTAATTAAGTGGAGAAGAGTATGAGAAGGTTATGTTTTGTTGGTGAAATAAGACTTTGATTTTGGGCATATTAAGTTACATCGTTATTAAAATTTAGCTAGTTATATTGAGTAGGCAATTAGATATTATAGGGAAGGAAAGTGCTAGAGTTAAAATTTTGGGTGTCATTAATTTATACATGGAATTAGAATGACTTAATACCCTACCCCATATATGTAGTATCCAAGACATTTGAATTACAGAAGGATAAAGTTGGATAGAAAAGAGATTCAATCAGCATAAAAATGTCAGCTCATCTATGTTTTGTTGTTATGTAAATTCTTGAAGCACAATGAAACATTGTATTTTAAGGTAATACTGAAATATTATAAGACAACACAGTTTTACTCATTTTTGCTTGTCTTGATCATTAGAAGATACAGAATTAACCAAAATGATCTCTAATGTAAGCATTTCAAATATAATAGAGTTTCCATTAAAATAAATTATTTTTATTTTAATTTCAATGTCCAAGATATGTCAAAAAAATATTATAGAGCTATTTCATATGATGATGTGATCTTATTAGTAGGTAGCTATGAACAACTTGATCTTGCCTCATGGGTCATAGCAAAATGAGTTAGGTAAATGCTTGATCTTAGAGGAATCAATCTATATTTTAGACTGAGCAAATCATACCATTTCACATGAAAAATTAAGCTAAGTTTCAGGAATTGTGTAGGGTTGGGAATGGATAGTATTAAATTTTGTTAGAGAACAAGAAATCCCATGAATCTCTTTTGCTGAGGTGTCAGAGCATTCCTTCTGGAAGTGTAGGTATTTATTATTTTCTTTAAGTGTTTTAGATTCTATTAACACATTCCTTTTTGCTTACAGTATAATTAGTATACCTCAGATTCTTGAACAAAAAATAAGTTTCAGAATAAATATGGTATAAAAAGGTCAAAATATCTTATTTTTTGACAAGTAACTATATGACTACCATTGGAAAAAAAATGGAATTAAATAAAAACAACTTGTGTTTCAGATGTTAATATTTAAACTTTAAATTTAAAAGTAGAAAGTAATACCATTATTAAGTGTGTTAAGTACTCAACCTTTATTAGGTAATTATGCCACCTGATTTCTTTAGAACAGTGATGTTATTTTAGTTACTACTTTAAAAGCTAGTCTATATAAAGCAGATCTAGAAGTCAAGGGCTCTTGGCAACAATGTACATTTCATATCTTTTTGCTGAACTAAGACTTACGAACAGAAATGGCACTGCTCACTGGAGAATTACATATATTTGGGTAATCAATAAACTTTTCCTTAGTATACCTACTTTCATGCAAACACTCTTAGGCGGCTTCATTTTCATACCATGCTTATAAGATAAAACTTTAAATTATTATAATTTGGGGACAGGATTTCTCATGAGCTAAATATTCTAGGCCAGGTGTTGCAAACTAATGTTGTGTATACTGTCTCAACATGTTAAGACCAAAAGAAGCCAACTTCATAAATAGAAAATTGGCAAACAGTTGAGAGAAGTTAGGATTATCAGAGCCAGAAAAAAATAATGCACACAATATTTCAGAGCCTGGTGAGGTCTGAAGAATAAAACAAAAGATTTTTATATTATACCGTTTTATTTTTAAATGAGCTAAGATAAATACAGTGTTTGAAAGTAATAGACAAATGTTTGAAATTGTTTATTAGTTCAATACAGTGGTTTTTATTGATAAAAGCAGTTTAAATTATGCAGTTTAATTTCTATAATATATAATAAGTCTAACAACAGTGATTATTTGTATGTATAAAAAAGCTTTAAAACTTTTGCTGTAGTTACATCTGTACTCTTGATATAATGTTGATTTATCTTTCTGGGAGAATTCCAATTTTATCAAGTTGAAATTAGTATAATTTCTTCTATAATATCTCCTATATTAAATCACAGTTGTTAATAAATTAGAGCTTATTTAGCTAGCCTGAAATTTTAAAAAGTACTTACCCCCAGTGCATCATAAATGATTTCAGCTTCTATATTCTATTTGATGAATAATTTAATCAGTTTTATTTTAATTGAATTTTTGCCTGCTTAAAAAAGCAAATCTTGGTTTTTCATTTAAAATATAATCTATTAGAGAAATCTAATCAGTTTCCTCTTCTACCCTCTTGAGAACATTGCTTTGATTTAATTTTTTATTAGATTGAGGTACTTCCTTGAGGTATTTCTCAAAAATTGTACATATTTTCTAAAACACTGCATTAAAAATATCTTCTGTTTGTCTTTATGTAAATTGATATCTTGATGGCAAATAAAATTCTTGGTCTCAGATCTCTTATTCCATAGCTGTTTGAAGTGTTTCTACTTCCTTTTGACATTCAGTTTTATAGGGAAGAAATATGATTTTACAAATGAGGAATATGATGTCACTCGGGTTCTCATTCCTTTCTGAGCAACTGATTCCCCCATGGACAAGCTAGTAACATTTTTGTTTTCAGGATATTTGAATATTTTGTTCTTTTTCACTCATTCTTGCTGTAACTCTCACTCCAACTCCAGCTCTTTCTCCCTTACTGGTAAACTAACCCTGCCAGGAGCTTTCACACATTGCACATTAGTGTTGGTGCAATGTTTCCCATGATTGACCACCATTCTAATTAGGAGGTAATGCAGCTAGCCTGAAATTTAAAAAAAATACTTAGCACTTTATTTTAGATAAGGTTATTACTTCTAGTATTTTCATTACTATATATTATTACAGTCTGCCCTTTGTTGTCTCCTGTTATTTGTGTATGATGCACTCTGCTTTAGTCTTTGTGCTATTCTTTTGTATACTTACAAGTGAAAGTATTTTGTACATTTTTGGGACTTTTTAAAAATTTTATTTGATAGTGATGAGAACACAGTGTGAGATCTGCACTTTTTGCAAATTAGGTGTACAACAGAGTATTTTTTAAAGTAGGTACAATGTACAGCAGATAATTAGAGCTTCTTAAACTTGTGTAATTGAAACTTTATGCCTGTTGATTAGCAATTTCCCATTTTTCTTTCCCTATACCCAGCCACTGTCCTGATATATGTATTTATCACATTTTTAAATCCATTCATCTGTCATTGGACATTTCAGTTGTTTCCACATCTTGCCTATTGTAAATAGTGCTACAATGAACATAGAAATGCTGATATCTTTTGAGATCCTGGTTTCAGTTTTTTGGATATGGTGTGGTAGTTCTGTTTGTAATTTTTGGATAAATCACCATACTCTTTTTCATAAAGGCTGCACCATTTGCATTCCCACCAACAGTATGCAAATAAACTTAAAATGGATTAAATACTTAAACATAAAAGCTGAAACGATAAAACTCTTAACCACTGGGAAAAAAAGCGGGGGAAATGTTTCAGGACATTGACCTGGGCAAAGATTTTACTTATGAGTAAGATTCTGAAGGACAGGCAACAAATGCAAAATAGACAAATGGGATTTTTGTTAAGCCAAAAAGCTTCTGCACAGCAAAGGAAACAATCAACAGAATGAAGAGATAACTGATTAAATATGAGAACATATTTGCAAATGATTCATCCAACAAAGCTCTAATGTCCAGAAAATACGAGGAACTTAACTCCACAGCAAAATAAAAAATAATTCAATTAAAATATGGGCAAAGAATCTGAATAGAGAGTTTTCAAAAGACATACAAGTGGACAACAATATATGAAAAAATGCTCAGCATCTCTAATCATTAGGGAAATGCAAATCAAAATGACAATGAGATATCATCTTACCTTGGTTAGAACGGTTATTATCAAAAAGAAAAAAATGTGTATCAAATGCTAGTGAGGATGCTGAGAAAAATGAACTCTTTTACACTATTTTATTCTTTTCATGCTATTTTAAATGAGATTTTTTCTTAAGTTTTAAAAATATTCATACAGATAAATGCTACTAATTTTGCATGTTAATTTTTTATTCTGCCACTTTGCTAAATTTCTTTATTAGTTCTATTAGATTTTTTTTAATCTTAAGGGTTTCCAACTTAGAAGATTATTTCATCTGCAAACAGACATAAATTTACTTCTATTTGTCAAATTCAAATTCTGTTGTTTCTTTTAGTACAACAATGAATAGAAATAGAGATAGTGGCTAGGCGTGGTGGTTCAGACCTGTAATCCCAGCACTTTGGGAGGCTGATGCAGGAGGATTGCTTGAGCCCAGGAGTTTGAGACCAGCCTGGGCAACATAGTGAGACCCTATCTTTTCAAACAATTTTAAAAATTAGTTGGGCGTTGTTGCATGGCCTACAGTCCCAGCTACTTGGGAGGCTGACATGAAAAGATTCCCTGAACCCTGGGAGGTCAAGGCTGCAGTGAGTTGTGATTGTGCCTGGGTGACACACCAGCCTGAGTGACAGGGTGAGACCTTGTCTCGAATAATAATAATAATAATAATAATAATAATATTGTGAAGATCATGAGTATCCTTTCTTGTTTCTGATCTTAGAGGAAAAACTTTCAGTTTTGGTATTGACTATGATGATAGTTGTGAACTTCTCATCAATGAGTTTTATTATGTTGAGGAACAGTCATTCTATACCTACTAAGTCAGGAGTTTTATCATGAAAGAGTGTTGAAATTAAAATGCATCTGTTGAGAAGGTAATGTAATTATTTTTTCTTGAATCTGTTAATATGGGGTATTACATAAATTGATTTGCATATATTGAAATATTCTTGCATTCCAGGGATACATCCCACATGGTCATGGTGTATGATTTTTTTGAATTACTATTTTGTTGAAGATTTTTGCATATGTTTATCAGATTTGTTGGCCTATAGGTTTCTTTTCTTTATTTCAGTGTCTTTATCTGGTTTTGGTATCACGACAATGCTGACTTTATAAAAAGAGTTCAAAAGAATACCATTCTTTTTAACATTATATTACTTTAGGAAGGATGGACAAACCTTTTTCAAATTTGGGGTAAATTTACCAGTAAAGTCATCTGGTTCTGGACTTTTCCTTGAGAGGTTTTGTGTTACTGTATCAATCTTTTCTCTAGTTGTAGGTCTCCTCAGACTTCCTAGTTCTTCATGTTAATACTGTGTTAGTAGCTTGTAGGTTTCTAGAAATTCATTCATTTCTTCTCAGTTATTCAGTTTATTGGTGAATAACTATTCATAGAAGTCTATTATGATCCTTTTTACTTCTATGGTATCAGTTATAATGATGTCACTGCTTTCATTTCTTCATGACATCATTATAACTGATACCATAGAAATAAATCAATGCTTTTATTTATTATTTCTTCGAATGTACTTTTAAAAAATAATTAGTCTAGGCTGGGCACGGTGGCTCACACCTGTAATCCCAGCAATTTGGGAGGCTGAGGTGGGTGGATCGCCTGAGGTCTGGAGTTCTAGACCAGTTCGGCCAACATGGTGAAACCCCATCTCTACTAAAAATATAAAAACTAGCCGGGTGTGGTGGTATATGCCTGTAATCCCAGCTACTCCGGAGGCTGAGACAGGAGAATCACTTGAACCTGGGAAGCGGAGGTTGCAGTAAGCCAAGATTGCGCCACTGCCCTCCAGTGTGGGTGACAGAGCAAGACTCTGTCTCAAAAAACAATCAGAAAAAAAAAAAAAAAAAAAAAGAAAGAAAAGAAAAGAAAAAAGAAAAAAAATAGTCTACTGTTTGTCAACTTTGTTTACCTTTTCAAACAACCAAAGCTTATTTCATTGAATTTTTTTCTATTGTTTTCCTAATCTCTATTTCATCAATTTTCACTGTGATTTTTATTACATGCTTCTTTCTACTAATTTGGGATTAATTTGTTATTCTTTTTCTAGTTTCTTGTTGTGTACAGTTAGGTTGTTTATTTGAGATCTTTACCTTTTTAATTATAATTTTTATTGCAATAAGTGTCACTCTTAGTATTGCTTACCATTGCTTTTGCTGCATCCCATAAGTTTTGATGTCTTGAATATTCATTTTACTTTTACATCTTCAGATGTAAAATTTCCCTTTTTTCCCTATTTTCTAATTTCCCTTTTTTCCCTATTTTCTAATTTCCCTTTTAATTTATCCCTTGACCTATTGGTTGACAAAAATATGTTATTTAAAGTTCACATATTTGTGAATGTCCCTGTTTCCTTCTGCAATGAATTTCATTACATTGTGGTTGAAAAGATAGTTGGGATGAATTCAATCATCTTAAATTTGTGAATACTTGTCTTGGGACCTAATGTGATCTATCCTAGAGAATTTTCTGTCAGTGCTTGAGAAGAATGTATAGTCAGCTGATGTTGGGTAGAGTGTTCTGTATATGTGGATTAAATTCATTTAGTCTACTGTTCAAGTCCACTCTTTGTTGATGTTTCTGTTATGTTGATATACTTAATATTAAAAATGGAGGATTGAAATTTCCTGCTTCTATTGTATTGCTATTGTTCCCTTCAGTTCTGTTAATGTTTGATTTATTTAAGTTTGTGTTCTGAGATAGATGATAGATAGATAGATAGATAGATAGATAGATAGATAGATAGATAGATGATAGATAGATAGATAGAGCATTGCCCTCTAGGCTTCTGAGATCACTGCTACTTCTTCTCATTCTATCTTCATCTTTAGTGTTTTAATATATGACACACTGCTGCTACTCTCCACCAGGCAACCCATCTGTTATAGGCTTTGTTCTTTAATTTTGAAAAATCATAACTTTCTTGTTTTAATTAAAAATAAGGTATTATTCTCTTGTTGAAAAAGATCAGGGAAGAAAAAAGCCTGAAAGATTAAATTTTAAAAAAACCTCTTTATTTAGAAATATTTATTAGCATTTCATGATTATCATTATATAAAGACCTTGTTTTGTGTTTGTCTATGATATACTTGTATGCATATATATATATATATATGCGCACAAATATGTGCATTTGTACACATGAGCACACATATGAAGACAGAGGGAGAAAGAATAAAAAGTGTTTGTTCAAATTTGCTGACATTGGAGCAGTCATGATCTTTAAAGGAGATAAGAAAAAGAGAGTGCTCAAAAGAAGACATTTATAAACCCAACAGACACATGAAAAGATGCTCATCATCACTAGCCATCAGAGAAATGCAAATCAAAACTGCAGTGAGATACCATCTCACACCAGTTAGAATGGCGATCATTAAAAAGTCAGGAAACAACAGGTGCTGGAGAGGATGTGGAGAAATAGGAACAATTTTACAGTGTTGGTGGGACTGTAAACTAGTTCAACCATTGTAGAAAACAGTGTGGTGATTCCTCAAGGATCTAGAACTAGAAATGCCATTTGACCCAACCATCCCATTACTGGGTATATACCCAAAGGATTATAAATCATGCTGCTATAAAGACACATGCACACGTATGTTTATTGCGGCACTATTCACAATAGCAAAGACTTGGAATCAACCCAAATGTCCATCAGTGACAGACTGGACTAAGAAAATGTGGCACATATACACCATGGAATACTATGCAGCCATAAAAAAGGATGAGTTTGAGTCCTTTGTAGGGACATGGATGCAGCTGGAAACCATCATTCTCAGCAAACTATCGTAAGAACAGAAAACCAAACACCGCATGTTCTCACTCATAGGTGGGAATTGAACAATGAGATCACTTGGACACAGGAATGGGAACGTCACACAATGGGACCTATTCTGGGGAGGGGAGAGGGGACAGGGATAGCATTAGGAGAGATATACCTAATGTAAATGACGAGTTAATGGGTGCAGCACACCAACATGGCACATGTATACATATGTAACAAACCTGCACATTGTGCACATGTACCCTAGAACTTAAAGTATAATTAAGAAAAAAAGAGAGTGTTGAATCACATTGTGTCTTTACGCTTCTACAATTATGTGTAATTATCTATCTATCTAATCAATCTATAATGTAATTACAGATCCTAAGAAGCCCCATAGTGTGTCCTCTACAGCTAGAGTCAAAGCCCAGGAATGTCTGTAATTCCAACCCAAATCCAAAGGCCTGACAACCAACAGAACCAATGGTCCAAGTCTCATTCTAAGTCCAAAGGCCCTGGGAACAAGGAGTGTCAATGTCTGAGGCTAGGAAAAAATGGATATCCCAGGTCAAGCAGAGAGCAAATTCACCCTTCCTCCACTTTTTTCTTCTATTCAGACCTTCAAGGAATTAGATGATGTTCACCCACATTGGTGACAGCAATATTTATTCAGTCTGCCAATTTAAATGCTAATCTCTTCTGGAAACACCCTCACAGACACACTGACCTTCATATTAGATTAATGACTCTGGTGGAGTTTTTCTTTTTCTTTTACAGAAGATTATTTATACCATAGTATTCAACGTACTTTAGAGTTACAGTTGATACTATGAAATAAAAATAATTAGACATCTTAATTCATAGAATGATCTTTTTTGATTTATATGGTTTGAGACTGTTCAAAGAGAACTCTTTATAGTTGGTAAAAACAAGTTTCCAAAATTGCAAAGCTAAAGCCTGAACAAATTGTTGTCCAGATAGACCACGGAACATTTACCTTCTTCGATACATTCCCTTTAAATTCCTGACAATGAGAATTCGATACTTTAAAGTTACATAAAAATTTTATGGTTTAAAATTTCATGCACATTTAATTATGTATGTATATAAAATAATATACACATATGTGTATATATACACATTTGTATGCATGTTTACATGTGTACACATATATACACATAAACATATAAATGTGTATATATACTGAAAAATTGAATTAAGATAGTAATAAGGAAATTTCATTCAAAACATGGTTTGGGAATTTTCTTATAACATACATCATTCTTCACTATCATTCCTGAATGTGGAAGAAAAATGACTAATGCTTTCTTTACAGAAATGTCCTAAACTTAAATGTATTACCGCCAATAAGATGGCAAATCAACTGTAATGCTATATCCTAAAATTTCAAATACAAATTGATTGATGAAAAAAGAAGGCCACCTACAATCAATTATACTGCACAGATAATGTCAATATCTTAACAAATGGTATTTTAATAGGCTTCTGAAAAGTTTTTTTTTTTAACAAAACTATGCAGATCATTAATAACTTCATGTTTTCTGCCCCAAAATATTCTGAAGAAAGTAAGAATCTTAGTGTTATTTTCAGAAAAGGAATATTGTTCAGAAAACATTTATGTCATGTTGCTTTGCTCAGAACTTTTGCTCTTTGGCATATAGTTATATGTTTTTTAACCTGAAGCATTAGAACTCTCAATCTGATCTTATAAAGAATCCCAAGTACTTCTATCTCTGTTTGAAGTCACTGTGTCAAAAATAAAGCAAATTTGTAGTTGCCGATTATTTGGTATTTTTGTCTGAATTAACAAATGTCTCATGATGTGAAATCTAAAAATGCTTCCCTACCTCATAAAGACACTTCCCACTACTTTTTCCCACAACTTTTGTGAGAAAATACTTTAATTGCGAAAAATCTCTTGCAAAATAGGACATTTTGCAAGATATAATGGTTTTGATACTCTAGTACAAAGTTATTAAATCTGTGTTAAATAACTAAAGCCAGAATTTAACAAGAATGACTTTTCTCTTTACAACCTTAATTTTGAACCCATACATTTTATTTTGTGTGGAAATAATTTTAACAACCATTAGCCACCTGCCCATCATTTTACAACAAGCAAGGCTCACCGAACCTCCAATTAGCCAATTACACAAACTATTATATTGCTTGCAATTGTCATCAGAAAAATGAATTCAAGCAGATTTCCCTATACTGCAGGAGAGCTATGTCAATAGCTTGTTTGTAGTCTGGGCTATACCATGCCCTTTTTTTTTTTTTTTTTTTTTTTTTTTTTTTTTTTTTAACAGTAATGACTATGAAATAATTATCAATTTTGTCACCCTAGTTTTCCCTGTAGTTGCATACAGTTAGATTCAGCATTACTGTCTCTTCTGTTTTCTTTCAAAGTGAAAATTTGCTGTTTTTCATCAAACTCCAACTTTGTGGACTAAGGATATGATTTGTAAAAGTATTTCATTTGTTTGGTTGATTAATAGGTACATCATAACAGTTTCTTGACTTGAATTTTAAAATGGATATTTATATTTAAAATATAGATTTTCTCACTGAATGGATTAGATATGAAATAATACAGTTCTCTTAACCCTATTTGTACCAAAGACTCAATCCATTGGAAGCTTAAATATTATCTAACTGACTCATTCCCTTTCTTCCCCTGGCCCATTCGAATGCACAGACACAAAGTGTGTGTGCAGTTTTAACAGGATCACACATTTCAACAGACAGCAGGTTAATGATTTTGTATATCCCCAATATTTTTAAAAAATCTGCTGGCGATTACAACTTTGGTAATATCCAAACGTCTTATTTTTCAAAATCAAAATATATTTTTAAATGTTTAAAAATGTAAGTTAAATATTTTTAATATCTCAGCTCTACCTGTGTTATGCATGATAAGAAGACTCAGTTCCTTACTGCCTTGAGCATTTTGCTATCTTTCATAAGTATTAAGACAACTTTAATAAAGGAACAGCTGGCATTATGAAAATTCATTGATATGAGTATAACTAATATGAACAGTAAGTTGCATATCTCTGACACACATTTCTCGGGGGAAACCTTTGAATGTGTATTAAACTATTAAAAATAAAAACAAATGACAATGAAATTAAAAACTCTTGATTTTAATATCTTTTTTCCTTTATATTATAACTCTGACATCTAATATCAGGAAAAACAAACTTTAAATATTTCTCCAAAGTTTCTGCATAAATTCTTAACATGAAAATTAAAATATAGTATTTGTACTCAACATTTTATATTCACGTCTCTCTGTATTTTAATACTAAAATAAGTCATCAATACAGTTATAGTATTCTTTGAATTTTTTTTACATAAATAGCAAAATTCAAAAAACTTCAACTTGTCTTTTACTGTTCATATTCCTAATTCCACAAAGCAGTACATGTCTAGATTTTGAGGCAAAATTTAATATGAAATTTTTACTAAAGTCTTATTACCACTTTCTTAGCCTATACTTATGTGGGTTCAACTTCTCTGGAGTTATCATCTTGGCATCACTTGAAGAGTTTTGGCCGTCTCTGGGAAGCCACAGCAGATTGACTCCCTGACCTTAAGAAAACCTTTTTCCCTGACCCAATTTATGACCATTTGCCACAATCTCTTTTTAATTTTTTTCACCAAAGGTGATGTTTCTAATGACAATAGAAAAATGAAATAACTACTTCCTTCCAAATATAACCTGCTCTTTATATTGAAATGAAATGTACAGAAAAGCAAATAATAATGGACCCCAAATAACAGTTTTCCCAAAGAAACATCTATTGGACATAAATATTTGAGATGATGTTGAGCTGTGTTAAACCCAGCTTATTTTCCTCTTGAGTCTTTTCTCATCACAAATTCAAAATATACTAAAAGCAGGGAAGTCATTTCGCTCTGTGCTCTACTATCATTTTTAACATGTGAACTTTTATAAGGCTTGTTTTCTTTGATTGGCTAATATCTTAAAATGACTAATATATTTATTTAAATTTTTTGTAAGAAAAGTAATATTTAAATTAAATAAACAAAATGCATTTCTTTACAATATGTCTCTTACAAAGAAAACTTTGGAAATGTAAATTGCATGATTAATATAATTTATTGTATTGATAACTGATAAGTATGTAATTCACAATATTAACTTTTTGTTTTTGTTCCAATGAGAAAACATTTTAATTAGGTGAACACTTTAGGGAGAGAAGAATCAGAAAAATAAAGCAAATTTCTGCAGACAAACTAATTTATCTTCGTAGCATATTTTCACAACAACATAAAAGGTGAATTTTTAAAATTATACATTAAGAATAGACAATAATGTTAAAATTATATTTGGCATCATTGGCTCTGCTTCACAGCATACAAAATCTAGTTGACTTTCATTTCACGGAATATAATTAGGAAAAGAAATTGAAGAGGAACAGAGAAAACTAGACTGAATGAATAAAAAAATCATTCACTAAAATGAGCCAATTCAAATGCAATTAAAACTTCAAAAAATGTATTAAACAAAATACAAAAATTGAGTCCCAGCAACATAAGGACATTTTGTCAAATCATTTTTTTTCTAATTGTAGTGAATTGGTTTTGACACTTGTAATCTCTGATTCTTATTGGCACTTCTTTGTTAAATTACAAATCACATCTCTTAGAAATGAAGAATAAACTATTTTAATAAAATAATTTATTTGGACAAAACAGTTAACTTATCAGTTATTAATACATGCTTATTTTTTAACTTATCAGTTATTAATACATGCTTATTTTTTAGATACATTGTAAACTGTTTTTTACATGTAATCACTGATACTTGACCTTCTTTTTAATATTTATATGATTCCATGTGAGTAAACCTATTTTGTTCCCAGTTTTAATTTATTTCAAGCAATTTTATAATGCATTTAGCCTTGAAAACTTTTATTTAAGAAATACTAAAACATTAAACGTATAATTTACCATCAAAGAATCTGTTCCTAATCAAACTAGGTTATAGCTCATAACTCCACCCACCAAGCCTCTCTCATTTAATGGTGGTTCTGAGGTACATTTAAAGTGATAATAAAAACTAAATATGGCCTGACAAGAATTTCATACTTCTATATTTGAATCATTGTGGATGAACTGCAACCTAACTTAATAGGGAGACAAGATTGAAAACCTAACTTAGGAGTATGCACCTGTAACAACAGCTGAGTCTTGGCCAATCCCAGAAGCCACATGTCAACCACTCGTACACTGCTGAGTGTTCAAACTGTGTTCAAATAAGGCAAACACCAACCTGTACCTGAAGGAGGATTTCTGTTACCCCTTCATGGGACTCTCGATAGGGGTCTCATTTCCTTTACTCAGCCTGCCACTCTCAACTCTTTGTGGGAGGAAGTGCGAGAGCAAATGAGGTGAGAACTGGAGTGCTCACTTGGACCTGCTGTGTTTCACCCTTCATGGGAGGGAGCACACAGATGAGTGGGTGCAGGAGCCACAGCAAGTGCTTCTAGGTGCTAGCAGGAGCAAACTCCATGTTGGCCCTGTGGGAGCATCCAGTGTGGGTGCCTGTGACCCCTGAAGCCCCAGAGGGTATGTTACATTGCTCTTTATCTCTGCTGTCCCTGGATGGCTTAAGTGTTCACAGCTCAGTGGGCCCTCTACTTTTATGCTTGAGGCAGCTGCCTTCTGCCAGTGAGGGCAAAGGGCCAGTGTGTGAGCCTTTTGTATCCATATTTGTGGCTCCTGAGCTCTTGTCTGATGTCCAGGAAAAAAAGAGGTCACACGAACAAATTGAAGGATGGCAAATGTGTGGGATGTTATTGCTGATGAAAGTAGCTCTCAGCAGGTAGGGGAGCTGAAAAAGGTATGGGGTGGGCAGGTAATCTTCCCATGAAGAATCTTCCCCTTTAGATTATTCTCTGAAGTTACACCATCAAGCTGTCCCTCAGAAGTCAAGCTGTTTCTCTCCGATGTCCAGCCTTAGTCTCCAACATCCAGCTGCTTCTCCTCTCTGTCAGCTGAGTCTGGGGTCTTTACAGGCATGGGATGTAGGGTGGGGCAGGCCATGGGTAGTTTAGGAAAAGGCAATAGGGATAAAAGTTCTCACTTTGAGCTACTGTTTTATGTTTTTCAGTTTGAGGGTAGGGTTTTGTTGGGTACCTGCATTTTTCTGCCTAGAATTTTTCTGCCCCCCATCCCTATAATAACCAATTCAGCTATTCTTGTACCTCACTTCTGATTTTTATATGTCACTTTACTTTATTTGTCTATAAATTTGTTCTTACCACAAGGCACCCCCGGAGTTGCTCTCAAACTGTTGTGATTCTGGGGGCTGCCTGATTCACAAATTGTTCAATTAAACTTCTTTAAATTTAGTTTGCCTGAAAGTTTTTTTTTTTTTTTTTTTTTTTTTTTTTTTTTTTTAACAGATGCATCAGAAATGGGGTCTGAAGTACAGCTGCTAACAACTCCCATGAGCAGAGTGAACAAGCAAGGGACCTGCTGGACCCACTGTGTCCTTTGAACTCTCAGAGCAGGTGGGAATTGTGGTAAGTCCTCTCTCGAATTTCAGAACTCCATGGATTTGTGTTTTCAGCTCTACAAGTTTACTTGAGCAAATTTCTGTTCCATATTGAGTTTGGAAGTCATGACAGAAACTGGACTGGGTCCAGGATCAAATTCGATCTTGTAATTAACTGGCTTGGATCCAGTTAGAGGCCTCTTACATATAACTGGATCAGAAAGAAACTGGTAGTAAATGGTAATATTGCAGGGTTGTAAAAGTTGGGTTTTGAAAATTCATAGGGATTTTTGCATTCTACCCCTTTGTTTCATTTTTCTTGCATGCTTAGGTAGGAAGAAAACCACTGGGTGAGTTAATCAAGGGAACCTGAAAGCAAAGCCAATAAATTAGGTAAAAATGGATATTTAATTTCTGAAAAACTGGATTTCTTCCAGCTTATACATTAGGCCCAGGAAGCAGCAAAGGCTTACAGAAATGGTGAAATCTTACTAAAGAAAACTTACAGTGGAACGTGCCAAATGAACAACACACCGAAGTGTATTTAAAAATGAGAACTTGCAAATTAGTGTCACCTAGGGATGCCTATTAATATGCAGAAGCTTCTAAAATGATTTAGACATGATGTGGCCCATCAAGGGGCAAGTTTGAGACTTGCTAGTTTGATATTGGGTGCTAAGCAGAGTGGCTAATTAAAGTCTATGTTTGTCACTCATATTTTGCACTGACCAGAATGGAAAATGCTAATTTGGTTACCCCATACAACCCCTTGGGAAGCGTTTTGCAAAACTGAGAAGATTTTGCCTGTGATTTCATGATTTTTCTTTGTGATGCAGCTTGGCTCCTGGAACTACAGTGTAGCAAGCAGGGTCACCAGGGCTGCTCAGGGAAGGGGAACGCAGAACATGACATGCCAGCAAAAGAGTAAGAATTTCTTACCAGTTAGACTGCTGACCTCTGTCTCTCTCTGTGCCAACTGGTTTAATGAATGGTAAAAATCACTCTTTATCTCCTCTGTAAAGTTTTGATTAATGCAAAAAAGAATTCAGAAGCTAATCTTAAGCTGTAGTGAATCTGGTGTACTTTGCACTAAGAATTCATCTTCTGTATCTTTCTGTCATAAAGATGGGTACTTTAGCATAGAATGTGAGCTAGGATACCTCTAAGCCCGCTGATCAAGATGACCCAGCAAACTGTTCAGTTATGTTCTAGGGACCATGAGTTTTTGTTTTTGTTCCAATGAGAAAACCACGTGGCAGTACTTTCTCTTTGTCTCCACCATCACAATGGCAGCCAGGGTTCAATTCCTGGCTCAGGAAATGAATCCTTTCTGGTTTGATATCTGCATTACTTTTACCATTTGTTAATTCTCTTCCTCTTCATGAACTGTCTTGAATTTTCCTTTCTATGAGAACCTGGGAGGTTACTTTTGATGAAGTTCAAAAGCCAGATATATTGGCAGTTGGGCATGGCTAAAGTGAGGTAGTAAGAGATTTAAAAGTACTCCACCTTAAAGCTAATAATCCAATGAAAAACTTAAAAACTGGCAAATGAAAAATTCTACAATTACTGGATCTTCTGTCTGTGTAGTTATATATGTGTTGTGTGTGTGATGTTTATATAAAAGAGCTCTAATTAATTAGCTTAAAGAAAAATAAGTGGTTAGATCAAATGTTTTGAAAAACAAGTAAAAACTGTAATGCCTTTTAGTTTATGTGACTTCAGTAGTCTTTGGGAACTAAAGACAGCTTTAAAGATTATTGGTTAAATAAAAATATCTTCAAACATTTAAACATTTGGTTTAGATTATGCAGGTCACATATTAGATTTGCTAAACACTTTAAGGTTATAAACTGCTTCTTTGACTTTTGGACATTGTTCAATTTACATATTTTGAAGCACTAGACTCTGGATAAGGCCTGGGAAATGTGGAATTAGCCATGTCCCCTAGTCATGCCAATAAGGTTATAAACAAAAGAGATTTTATATAAGAAAAGATCTTTCTTGTGTGGTAAATTCTTGTCCTGAAATAAAATGACTAGTTTTTTAAAAAGAGGGATAGTTAGGACAAGTCAGAAAGTTCAAGCATGGCTTAGAAGGTCTGCATAAGTCATGAAAGAATTTGTGAAAGAAAATTTATGCAAAAAATGTTGTACAACTTGCCTGCTTTACAGCTAGGTAAGGCATATGACAAGCGGTGAAGTTAGCCACTCCGCTTAACTACTCTGGAAAGACTGGAAAGAGTCAGACCTTATCTGCACTTCTGTCTGTGTCCTAGGCCTCACACCTAGTACATAATTAAAATTTCCTACTTACCAAGGTTTTCACCAAAAGTAAAAGTCGCTAAGATTTAATATTGTAACATGTAATTGAGATTACTAAAAAAAAAAAAAAAACAGTTTTACATGCAAGGTGTGTAAGGAAAGTGAAATGTGTTTTTGGTAAAAAATTATAAGAAGGCATGGAAATCTGTATGCTTTGCCTAGATTACAAGGCTAAAGAATTGTTTTAAATTTGATAAAATAAAGCTAAATATTTGAAAAAGTTATAGAAGGTTTGTGAAAATACAATCTTATAAAAAGAAATTCTGTGTGAACATTAGCTATAGTTAAAGGGGTGTTATTAAGTTTTTCTCTAAATTGAACATTGGACAAAAGCACAGCAGGTTTTTCTTAGAGCACCAATCTGCTCTTTCACACAAATTGTAAAGGGTTATAATGTGTTTATGATAATCTCACCTTATGGTAAAACTGATTAAGATTGGATAGATTTGTTGATAAGATTTTATTAAAAATTGAAGTAGACATTAATAGTAGACTAATGCAAGGGTGACATTTGGCTCTCTCTCTTGAACAAGATTTCCATGTAATATTAAAGCATGATGACAAATTTTTGTTTGCTTTTTGAATAAATTACTGAAAAAAGAATAGAAAGACAAGAGACAGATTATTTGGAAAGCTAAGTCTTCCCTCTATCAATGAGTAAAGGTTTTTGCCTTTTTAAAACATTTTGAGTCTTTATTTTGGCCAAATAAATGATTTATGGTGACCTGGAATTCTATTTCATAATATTAAATGTTTTAGACCTTTAACATATCTGATAGGCTTCCCAAAGTCAAATTTCAGCATGAAAATTATCTTTTCTGACCTCTAACTTTGGGGTGCTACAGAGGGCCCCCGGAGCACCCAAAAGAGAGGTAAACAGGGCTATTTGATATGTTAGGTTGCATGGGAAGCAGTGTCAAACTAAGAGATAATGTTTCACCTTCTTTATATTTTTGTTTATATTTTAGCATATGTCATCAACATATTCCAAAATTGTATGGGATTTCTAAAGTTCTAATATGTCTGAGTATTTGTTATCTATCATAATTATGGTTAAGTTTTTGCAGACCACAGAAATAACCAAATTTCCTTGTCTATTGTGTCTTTATAACTATTTAAAATCATTTTCACAATTGCTTAATGCTGATGCAGTTCCTGAAAACTTCATAAGCACATAAAATCCTAGAATATGGTATCTTTTAGGAGATGCATTAAAGGATAGAAAGGACCCAGAAAGCACTCTTGAATACAGGTTTCTAATAAATATAAGATCATATCATGTGTAAGAATTTCCCATGAATTCCCCAATTCCCCAAGAATTGGACTGGGTTAGAATTCCTGAAACTTTAATAAAAAGACTGACTGGTTTATAAAACTGATAACACAAGTAGAATGACAATTATTTAAATACCAAGTAAATACTTTGCCAAACTTTGCTACATCAGACAATACTGAAATTTTTAGATATACAATTTGAATGAACTCCATGGTCTAAGTCATGTTACCTATGATGACCCATCAGTTACCAGTTATTTGCACCTAAATTGGAAAAATAACTGGTATTCAAGGGGACATAAGTCCACTGTTAAGCACTGACTCGTGGAAAATTGGGACAGCTGCCTTGTCTTTCCTGAGCCCTTAAAGCTTTTATCATTAAAAGTCCTGCATTCTGTGACTCATCATGGAAAAGATAAAATAATCTAAATTAAATATATTGATGTGGTAACTTATAAATTGCTAAAATAGTTTATAACCATTGTTTGGTTTGTCAAACCCATATTCTTAAAACAATCAAAGCTTCAAGTACATTTAGTTACCTGATGAGTCATTTAAACATTTTATAAGGCAGTTTCATTCAATGGTCATTTTCTATGTGTGTTTTCTGATTGGGGTAGATTCTGATCTTGCCCCATGTGAGAGGGCTGACGTTATAACAGTAAATTATTATGCTTCAGTGTATTTTCACCAGGTAAAGAAAATGAGTTTTTTACGGTTCACTGAGGACAGTCAACCCCTTCACAATCTAGAACCTGAAGATTGGATCATCTGAAAACATCAGAGAAAGATTGCTTTGCCATCCCTACTGCAACAACACTTTGGAACTTGAACTTTGGTTTTATAATCTCACAACTGAGAAGGGTCCTTCCACACTCTTGATACTGTACACCCATTGGACTGCTTAAGGTCCAGTTAAAAGGAAAGTCTCTCCCAGAAGAAGATTGCATCCTTGATGTGAAGAGCTTTTCCCAAGATCATGGTTCAAGACTTCTCTACTATCATGAGACTCTTATCTTTGAACTTTTTTTCTTGTTTATGCCTCTATGAATAATGGAAATAAGAAGGGAGTCTGTTTTGTGCACTTATGAGGTGTACTTTTTTTGTAAAGGATTTTGTAGCCAACCTTATACATAGATAAAAGATGAAGGCCCAATTCAGGTGAGAAAGTTTAATGGTACATACTTTTCTTCATATTCAGTCAGAAATAGAACGTTGATTTACTGTTCTTACCCACATCAAGGGTTAAAGAGAAGATTGCCAGAGGCCTTCACTATTCTAGAAGGGCATCATTTTTCCATGGTTTGGAGTAAAAGAGGCAATAACCAGAAATGTATCCCTTATGATAGGCTCTATAGCAGATTCTCCTGTAAAATCTATGGTCACACAACAGACTTTAAATTTTCTTGTGAAAGTTATGCTAAGTAATTGAATTGGTTGAACAGAAAATTAACTGTGCAGCTAGCTGGCACTGTGGCCTATGAAGAACTACATTAAATGAAGATTATAGAGATATAGCTGTAGGATATTAACAAAAAGACTCCCTATCTAACTCATTCTTTACTCTTTTCAATTTTAGGTGGTTTGGTTTATGGGGAGTCTGAATAAGGAGCATACTCCAAACTCTTGGTATTATCCTCCCAATAGTAATAATAATAGTTTCCCTGGTGCACTGTATTTTCTCAAAGGTTCTAAATGTTTGCATTCAGCCACCTCTAGAATGTCAAACGGTCTGTCTTTACCTGAATGACAAGAGTTGAAAGAAGTGTACCATCATGAGGACACTGTAACCTATGAATGAGGTGCTGAGACAGGAAACTCAAAATGATGGTAACTGAAAATGATGCTAAGGCCCTAAGTTGTGGTCACACTTTCACCTAAGTGAGAGCCTGACCAAAAAGGGAGAATTTTTAAAACAAAATTATGAGAAGCCATTGTTTTAGACTAAGCTCATGCACTAGACACCAACAGACCAAATCAAACTAAAATGAAGTTGGTCATGCTAACTGTGCCTAGAACAGATCAGGCTTTGTTTTTCTCCTGTAAACAGGATGTTCCAACATAAGGAGGTACCCTCTATTCAAGTCATTGTTCCTACCTTTGCAAAACTCACTGCTCTACTATTTCTCAATGGGCTTAAAGACCAAATAAGTACACTTATGGCATTGATAGTGACATCAATGACAAGAGTTTTGTTCAATCTCTCAAAATTAAGAAAATGACCAAAAGAGAACAATTGCTAAAGTGAACTTCATATGGCCTGAGAAGGATCTCATACAACTATATTGAAGTCCTTGTTGACAAACTGGAACCTAACTTAATAGGTAGACAAAATTGAAAACCTAACCTAGGACTAATACCTGTAATGATAGCTGAGTCTTGGCCAATCCCAGCAGCCACATTTCAACCAGTCATATCCTGTTGAGTGTTCAAACTGTGTTCCAATAAAGCAAATGCCAACCTGTAACCACTCCAGTAATTCCTGTACCTCACTTCCAATTTCTGTACATCACTTTACTTTTTTTGTCTATAAATTTGTTCTGACCATGATGCACCCCTAGAGTCTCTGAATCTGCTGTGATTCTGGGGGATGTCTGATTCATGAATCGTTCATTGCTCAATTAAACTCCTTTAATGTTCCTTAATTCAGCTGAAGTTTTTCTTTTAACAAAAGAAATTAAAACATGAAAATTGGTGATACAATCTAACCACACACATTTCCGATGTGTTTTCTTTATTGTTAATAAGTTGGTATGGCTCATTATCAGAGCCTATGGTACTAAAGAGTAGAAAAACTTCCTGGAGAAATTGACAGTCTGATTAAAAAGATATCAGGAAGAACTCTTTGTTAAAAAAAAAAAAAAGGTTATCTATTATTCAGTCTTAAAAGTAGAATACTTCTTTGGTTGTGTGATTACTACTATTTATTATACAAAATGCAAATTCTCTGAAAATGTTGGCACCTTTAGGCATAGGGATAATTTTTTTCTTTGTCTTTTTTGTTTTGTTTTTATCCTTGCCTCTGCCTTTTGACTCAGTCTGTGATCTAGTTCTTTGATACTTGGTGACATATCAAAAAGATGCCAAGACTTTTTGGGAATTTTCAGCTATAAGAACCATTGTTATGTTCAATTCAAACTGGGCTCCCACTGGTGAGCCTCTTATCAATCATATCCCAGGTAGTACACCTTCAGCCTTTTTCTCCAAGGCTGCCCTTGTCCCTGCAGGCAGCCTTTTTTGAAGCGCACTTTCAACAACTTAAGTTTGATTTCCTTTGGCAATATCCATTTGACCCAGTGACAATTCAAGCTTTCTCTCTCTGATAAATAAAAAAATTCCTTGCCAATCTGCCACTAGAACTTCCTGAAAAACGAATTGGTAATTATATGACTATTTTTCCCACCACCCCTGCTGAAATGCAACCTACCAGAACTGGGAAGGTGATAACAAAATGCATGTGTTCGATCATATTTTTTAGCATTTCTTCAGCCTTATGTATTACCAGTAGTCGTAATTACCAAAAGTACTTATGCTTTTATACCTTAATCTTTATATATCAAAATTTCTTAAAGAACAAATGTTATATGAAAGATTATATTATTAACGTTTTATAAGTTGCATATGAGCCATATGCATACTTCTTTCTCTCTTTCCATGTGTTCTTTATGATGCCCAAAATCTATGCAAATAGTACAGGACCAATGAAAATTAGCATCTAAAACCTGGAGTCCCTGAGCTAGAAGAGTAGTTTTCAAAATTAAAACTTTTGCTGATTTTATAAATGTACCAATATTCTTGAAAACTTCATATATTTTATGAAAACTTGGCATTATATTGGTGATTATCATTACACATAGCAACACATCTCCTATACATAGAAATTCAAAATAACATGTATTTGAGTAACTTGGTTTGTAAATACCTTTTAAAAATGAATATCTTAAAAAGACTTAACACTATATATTAAAAGAAGGAGACACAGTTTTATAATATATGAATTATTCAGTCACCAGCTTGGTTGGCAGTCTTTCTGAAGTAACAGTACAGCTTCATATTTAGAGAAAGATTAATGACTGAATTCTATTAAAAACTATAGAAGTGTCTTTAAATAATTGTCCATTTGGATGTACCACAATGATATTTCCACAATGATTGAGTTTACAAGTTGGATTTACAATACAATACTTCTTATTTAAAACAACTATGTGATATATTATGAAACAATTATTTTCTGTTTAAAAAGTATGGTAATTTAATTAGGGTAGAAAAACAGAATGAGAAGAAAGTACAAATATATTTAAATGAATATATAAATGAATAGATAGATTCAAAGCTTTCTGAGGAATATAGTTAGACTTTAAAAAATATCATATGTGCGTATTTTCTGGAGTTGAATTTTAGCAAACGAATCACATAAAGCAGATCACACTCTAATCAAAATAACAATGTATGCAGTAGGTGCTAAAGTAATTGTGCTTTTTGTCATTAAAAGTAATAGCAAAAACCATTTACTTTTGCACCAAACTAATAGCTGCTAGTACTTTTGTTAGTAATTTTAATTATTTACATTTTCCTCTTGATTTTTCTTAATGCTAGTCATATCATTTACTAAAGATATGTACTAGTTCAGTTAATGTTTCTTTAGGGGATAAAACATAGAAAGTGGGTTTATAGTCAAATATCTGAACAAAATTACTATTTTTTCAATACTCTTCCAGAAAATTACATGGATTCAAGCAAGATTATATATGAATGTAGGATATCCATAAATCAGTAAAAAAAAAAAATTTTCTTACCTGCTTTTTTGTCAGTAACTACATTTTCATTTTTCTAGTGTAGATCATTGCAGATGAAACATCACATCATTGACAAGAGTTTAAAGCTTTAACATTGTACCAGGGAAGAAAAATAGCATTTCAGTCCTGGAAATGAAATAGTTCAGTAATTCATAGAGTGCTAAAAATTTGTTATCAAACATTATATCATCAAAGTCAGTAAGTAAAATGTAAGTATAGTCCTTCCACTTTATTTAAAATACTCATGAAAATGACTTGTAGCACATCTTTTAATCTACTCTTTTTCAACATAATATAATATTAAAAATAAGTTAACTTATTAATAAATTATAAAAAACATTTTCTCTGTAGTTTAAAAAAGTTTTATCTAATAATTGTATCATCTCAAACTTTTCATACTTTGACAACTAGCATAGTCTTTCTTTTATTACATATATTTTGCCCATTCACCTGGAATTTACATTTTTTAATGAAGAGGTTCTTTTATTATGCACAATTTTAAAAAACAATTAATGGAAAATATGTATAAAACAATTAAAACAAAAATAATATTGTGAGTAAATGTACATAGTGATCAGTTTTCCTTTGTGTGTCAGGTTTGGAAACACCTGTCAGTCTGAATAACATTAACATTCTTAATATTAATTAATTAATTTTTCTACATATAATTGAATAACACAAGTTAGCAAAATTAAACTTACTTTTATTAGGAAAATAAAAGCATATGACAAATAATCACTGGGTCAATTTCTCTGAGATTACATATAAAGACATTCATTTGAAAACTCATAACATTGACATCTAGAATTTGCAATATCACAGTCATAACCAAATATTTACTAAACACAATCCATTTAAGAAACCAGGCTCAAATACTCACTAAGTCCACGAACAGTGAAGTCATAAGCACTGCCACAGATACAAGACTAAAAGTAAAAGGCTAAGGGTGTCAACCAAAAGGTAATTTAATCTTTTAGCCACTCTTTGCTCTGAGTCTTAGCAATGCAAGGCCTACTCCAAAGGTAAAAGTAGAGA
This sequence comes from Rhinopithecus roxellana, assembly GCF_007565055.1. NCBI lineage: Eukaryota > Metazoa > Chordata > Mammalia > Primates > Cercopithecidae > Rhinopithecus > Rhinopithecus roxellana. The sequence continues at coordinate 39,702,066 of NC_044562.1, forward strand.
GTAAATTTCTACCGTTTTGGCTTTTTGTGGGGAACTTAGGTGTGGTGCCAGCCTTCAACTGGATCAATGTCTCTTACCATATATAAAAATCAACTCAAGATAGACTGAAGAATTAAATGTAAGACCTAAAACTATAAAAATCACAGAGAAGAAAAGAAAAAACTTTTCTGGACATTGACCTAGGTAAAAAATTTATGGCTAAGTCCTCGATAGCAAATTCAAGAAAACAAAAAATATACAAATAGGACCTAATTAAACTAAAAAGTTTCTGCACAGCAAAAGAAATAATCAGCAAAGTACACAGATAATATTAGGATAACATTTTCTTTCACTGTGTGCATCCGGCAAGGGCTAATATTCAGAATCTACAAGAAACTCAAACAACTAAACAAGAAAAACACTAATAACCTTACTAAAAAGTGAATAAAGTACATGAATAAACATTTCTCAATAGAATACATGTAAATGGCCAACAAACATGAAAAAAATGCTCCACATTACTAATCATCAGAGACATGAAAATTTAAACCGCAATAAGATGCCATCTCACACCACTCAGAATGTTTATTATTAAAAACTCAGTGTTGACAAAGATGCTGAGAAAAAGGAACCCTCATACACTGTTGGTGGGATGGAACTTAATACAACCTCTTTGGAAAACAGTATAGAGATTTCTCGAATAACTGAAAAGAAACTAGTGTTTGATCCAACAATCCCATTACTGAATATCTACTCAAACGGAAAGAACTCAGATGAAAAAGATGCCTGCAGTCAAATATTTATCACAGTACTATTCACAATAGAAAGTCATGGAATCAATCCATGTTCATCAACAGATGACTGGATTTAGAAAAAAATATGAAACACAAACAGAAATGCACCATGGAATACTATGTAGCCCTAAAAGAGAATTAAATCACGTCTTTTGCAGCAACATGGATAGAGCTGGAGGCCATTTCTCTATGTGAAATAGCTCAGAAACAGAAAGTCAAATTCCTGCTTAGAAGTGGGAGCTTAACAACGGGTCCACGTGAACATACAGAAGGGCATAACAGACACTGAAGACTCCAAAAGGTGGAAGGGTGGAAGTGAGGGTGAGGGTTGAATGATTACCTGTTGGGTACAATATTCATTATTTAGGTGATGGGTATATTAAAAGCCCAGACTTCACCACTACATAATGTGTCCATGTAACAAAACTACACTTGCACCTCCTAAATCTGTAAATATTTTTTAAAGCTTCAAATGATTCCTTTAGCCTGATAGTCACATTCATGTATAGTCAGTTTCCTCCTCACTGAATATAGGCCTTGCCTATGTAACTTATAATAGTACATTGTAAACATTTGTAAACATTATAGTGTGTGACTTCCAAGTTGAAAACATTCAAGACATTTTATTACTACTTTTATCTTGCTCCCTCTTGGAGCACTCACTCCTGTGGACACCAAGACTATGATCTGGATATCCCAGCAAATCTATGGAACTATAGAACAATCCATATGTCAAGGGATCATGGCATATTTCCCACAGGAAGTACAGACTTGCCAGTCATGTGAGTGAACAATCCTGGAGCTGAATCTTCCAGCCTCATCAAGCCTTAAAATGACAACATATCTTGCTAATACTCGGCTATAAAACCTTGAGAAATCCTGAGCAAGATCTAACCAACTAACTCCCTCCCAAATTTCTGAGCAATATAAATTGCGTGAGGTGACTAAACACTTTTTATTATTTAAGTTCCTATGTTTTGGAATAACTTTATACAGCAGAGAATATTAATATACTAAGGTATCTTTCATCTCACTTTCCCACACAATATATTATTTTTTCATTCTCCATCATAGAACAAATGAGATAAGAATTGGGAGAATGCTAGTGAGTGGATGTGGAGGGGGGAAGTGATTTATTGACTTCATTTATAAAACATTCTAGGCAATAAACATAGACATCAAGGTCCATGGCCGCTTTACATGATGAAAAATGAAAGTTACTGCACTTTATCAGTTAGAATAGTGAGAATAGTGGGAGAAATAAAAGGTTCTACCTCAGTTGAAGAGGACCTCATCAGATGAATGCCTATCAGACTCAGTGAGTTGGAATGTATGTGATCTTCTTCAGTTATCCTTTGGGAAAAAGGGCTTGATGGACAAGATCAAGAACCACCACATAACCTGTTTTTGGCGAAAATATGGATGGGACTAAATCTCTCGTAATAAAAGAAGAAAGAAAATAGTCCAAATAATGCTGTGGACAACAAGCATTATAAACTTTTCCTGAAAATAAAGTCTAACTTTTGTTCTGCAGCTGGCAAAAAAAAAAAAAAAAAAAAAAAAAAAAAAAAGTTTGCCAGATGTAGAACAAACGTTAGATTTCTTATACACTTACTCAAACAATACTAAATGACATAAGACAGTTGAATACCATTCACAATATTTTTGAAAAGATTATAGAGGTGTCAAGAACGTACATTCAGCCATAATGTCATTTTTTAAGGAAAGTCAGATAAATATATACATACTTGAGGGACTCAAGTAATTCAAGTCACCTACTTGAACTCAATACATAAATACATACACCAGTAAAGTGAGCATGTGAAAAATGAAAGAACTGAAAGGCTGTAATGTAAAAGTTCAAGAAATGAGCATTATAATCACAGACATAAATGTGAGTTAAAATTATTTTTAGAACTGGATAAACAAATATGATGATATATGATACACAACATTCTTTGAAGAAATAATATGCAGTGAAAATCACATTTAAAAAATCTATCTTTAAACCATAAGATTATATTATTGATGAACTGAATCAACATGGAAAATGGTAGAAAGAAATGGTAGAAAGAAAAGTGGTATGATTTTTTGAAGTCCACATGAGCATCTATCACTGTCATAAAAACAACAAATGAGACAGTGAGGAAATGAGAAAACAATGGTTAAATTGATTAATAAAATGTTTGTTCTATATTGTGTATGTGGGAAGCTACTTTCTTATACTTAATATATGTTTTCTAAGTTAATTTCAGAGAGTAAGTTCCTCTTGTTTACCAGCACCCATTGTTTGACTCTTTAGTGCCAATTTGCTATTAAATGTTTGCACATTGAATATAAATTTTGCTAATCCTTGGTCTTCTACTGTACCCTCATCTTTGGAAGGTTGTGTCATAGGGTACTTATAATACCAATTGTCTCCAATCACTAAGTGTACATGTTTGTATGAAGATAAGCCCCACATTTCAAATGCCAAAAGTAGATTAAATGCCAAAAGTAGATTAAATCACTTATTAAAAATTGGCTTTGGAGTTAATTTGTAATGTGATGGCTACCAAATTGATGAGTAGTTTCTTTTAGGAATAAATTGACATATTAACTGTCCCCCAAATCTTCTTCTTCTGTTTAAAATTCCCTGGGTGAAATAATGCCTGTCCACAATTCTCCAGATCAGTTTGAAATTCGAATATTCTTTTTCTAGTGATTTGTTCTTTTGTATTAAAAATAAATTAAAATATTCTTCCAGATACTAATACTTTAAATCTAGGCTGTGAGTCATTTACACCTTAATGTTATATTGCTGAAAAAACTCAATGCTCTCCCAATTGCTGGCTGAGATTGTTATTAATACTTTGGAAGAATGGGCATTTTGACTAAATAGGACTTGGGAAAATCACTATGAAACCCACAGAGTGAATTTGGAAGTGAAAGCACTATTGGTGCCAATAAACAGCCAAATAATAGTAAGAACACAATGAAACTGTGAAACTGTGTTTTTGGTTTTTTTTTTGTTTGTTTGTTTGTTTTTTGCCAGACTGAAAGCATCTCAGCATTATTAATTGGTATATTTCTAGCAAAGAGCACAGTTGTGGCACACTGTACTTAACAGGTACCAAGGACATATCTTTGTTTCCATAGCTGCAAATTATTGAAACATAATTCTTTGAAGAGAAAAGAAGCATAGGGAAATGATCAATGAAATGGTCAAAGAAATTCCCTTTATACCTCTTTATGTTGTCATTTTTGTAAATTGGGATACATTGAACGTAAGTTTTGGAGGGTGATTACTTATAGAAGTGTAGACAGACTTTGCATTTCCTCTAGAGCTTCACTTTGGCACTCACCACTAAAATTTATTTCATATTAAAAGTGTATTCAGAAGACTTTTAAATAGTTGTATTTAGCAATCACAATGTTATGTAACATTTATTTGAGTAAATCTTTATGACAGATTTATTGAGTGTGACTATAAGCAAGCACAATTTCAGCGACAGATATAGTCATGTTGCATAAGAAATTAGTTTAAATAGAACTACCTGTGCAATATTTTCTTCAGGTTTCTATTCCTGAATATCTCTTTTCAATACTTGATATTTTGACTTTATACATCATTGATCTAAAGTTGCTCATGAAGGAAGCTATCACATTTTTAGTTTGGATGAGTTTATGAGATGCAAACTTGTTGAAAGCAAAGCTGAAGACTTGTACTGATACTTCATTTTTTTATCAACAAATAATTTTACTTAAATTTTAATTTACTTAAATAAATTTTAGTAATTAATTTACTTAATTAAGTAAATTAAAATAAATTTACTTAAATTTTAATTAAATTTTACTTAAATTATTTGTATAAAAAGGAAGTCTGAGGCACAGTTGTTATAGGCAGGAGAAGAATAACTTAAAAGTACCATACATATCTCAAATTTTATATATATACTTATGACATGTAGTTATATGTGTTTTATTTATATTAATTATATATGCATACCAATTATATGTTGAATATATATATATATGTATATATAAAAACTCTTTGAAGGCCATTTAGTCCAGATTTCTCTGGACTAAAACTGCAGATAGAAGAGCCTAAGTAGATGCACGTGGTTATGTTTCTGTTTCAATTTCTTTTTTTAGAAAAAAATAAATTACATAATCATAAATAATTAGAGTAAGTCGGTGGTTATTGATTAGTTCATTTATCCCCTTGGTATATTAATCGCTAACAGCTTTGGTGGTTTTAATCATAATGTGGTTTTAAAGTATCTTTATTTATAGTCATGTGTTATGTATTAAAGACATTTTTTAAAACAGGAAGCTTAAACAAAACTAAACTGAATAACAAAATCGATTAGACTTCTGCATTCTGTTAGGATTTAATAAGTCATTACTGTAGCAACACTGCCACCAAATAAGCTTACAAGCAAACAAACTATACAGCTTCTGGCTATGAAGGAGTTAATGGCATAGAACTTGGCATACTGCCTTAAAAATCTAGAACTTTGAACAGTGTATACACAACTGTTTTTAGGCATTGAAACAATAAGCAGTGTGAAACTGTGGTCCCTGAGAGAAGGCAAACAAATTAGATAATTCTAGTAATCCTTCTGGTTTTTGGTCAGGAGAAAAATGTTGGACCATGAAAAATGGGTGGGAACGCAATGGAGACGGTTCTGGGTTAGGAAGACAGAGGAAAAGGCTGCTTAAATTTATGAGGCAGAGTACTGAAAACAAGTGAATTACACAAAAAAACAAACAACGATAAAAAAATGACATTATGGCTGAGTGTACATTCTTGACCCCTCTATAATCTTTTCAAAAATATTGTGAATGGTATTGAACTGTCTTATGGCATTTAGTATTGTTTGAGTAAGTGTATAAGAAATCTATCGTTTGTTCTACATCTGGCAAACATTTTTTTTTTTTTTTTTTTTTTTTTTTTTTTTGCCAGCTGCAGAACAAAAGTTAGATTTTATTTTCAGGAAAAGTTTATGATGCTTGTTGTCAAGCATATCTACACACATACTCTCTTGACTCTTTTCTAAATGTTAATATGTACATGTGTTAGGTGAAATTATATGAATGAGTAAAGACCAACTGCCAGGAAACTATAGATTGAAGAATTCTTGGAACACACACAGAGCCTAGAGGTGTTCAAATTCCATTTAATCAGAGAGACCTTGATAACCAGTGAGTGATCATTTGAGTGTCCAGGAAGGTCAATCTTAGAATTAAGTATAAATTAGCATTGGTATATATTAGACCCATCGATATAAAAAATAAAGCAAGCCTCAAGTAATCAATTAATCTGGAAGTAACTTAACTGTTTGCCAAAACAAATTTCAAATTCTTGAAAGGCAGACAACAAAATCTACATGCTCTATGAACATAATGCGCAATGTTAGTATGCAATAAAGCAAACTAGACATGTGAAAAACAAGGCACAAGAGAGTTGACAAATATCTTTAAAGGACAGAAATGAGAAAATAACCCAGGATTCTATACTTATCATAAATATCTTTGAAAAACTAAATTGTAATAAAGATATTTAAGAAAAAGCAAATATGAAAAAATCATTGCCAGCAGATAATTTCAATAATAAATGCCATGGGAAGTTCTTCAAATTAAAGATAAATAATACCAGAAGCAAACTATGATTTCATAAAGTAGTGGAGAGTGCCATAATTAATAAATATGTTGGCAGAGATTAAAACAGTTTCTTCACTTTTAATGCTTTCAGAAAACAATGGACTATTTTTTTAATATATATATACACACACACACAAATATATATGTATACATATATATATACACATGCACATATCTATATAACAGTTATATATATATAGTGTTTGGGACTAAAGCATATGTAAAAGTAAAATGTATTACAAAAAGTATAAAAATATAAAAGAAAATGTGAATTTCTGTTTTTTATACATAAAGTGGTTTCATATTATTTTAAAGTAGATGTGATAAGCTAAAAATATATATTGCGCCAGGCGTGGTGGCTCACTCCCATAATCCCAGCACTTTGGGAGGATGAGGCAAGTGGATCACGAGGTCAGGAGATCGAGACCATCCTGGCTAACACAGTGAAACCTCATTTCTACTAAAAATACAAAAAATTAGCTGGGCATGGTGGCAGGCACCTGTCGTCCCCGCTACTCAGGAGGCTGAGGCAGGAGAATGTCGTGAACCTAGGAGGCGGAGCTTGCAGTGAGCAGAGATCATGCCACTGCACTCCAGCCTGGGCAACAGAGCTAGACTCCATCTCAAAAATAAAATAAAATAAAATAAAATATATATAGTAAACTTTAGAACAGCAAGACACAAACTTGCATGCTCACAAATTAGAGTTTTAGCTAATTTAAAAATGGAGATTAAGTGGAATTTCTAAAAATAACCAATAAAGAGAAAACAGAGATAAAAGAAACACCAAATGAGTAAAAGAGAAAACAAATGTGATGTTAGAATTATCCCAACTAAACTAATAATTATGTCAAATATAAATGGCCAAAACATGCCAACTAAAAGGTAGATATTGTATGATAAAATGTAAGAAAAAATACCTAACTAAATTGTGTCTTGAGGAAATACATATTTCCTATGAAGACAGATGTAGCAGAGATATATGAGGAAAAAAAGATACATCATCCAAACAGTAATGTTAAGAAATCTAATGTACATGTACTTAATTCAGACCTTCAAGATAAAAGAAACAACAACGAAAAGAAAGATAAATCTGAAAAGCACAAATAGACAGATTTAAAATAATATTTGGAGGTTTTAACTTAGCTCAAAAATTTCTAGAACAGGGAGACGAAAATGAGGAAGACTAGAGAAAACTTAAATAAAACCTTTAACCTCCTTACCTAGTTGACAACCAATATTCTCATTTTATATTGATAAATTTGCCATCACTAAGTTCCTCTGGCATCATACTTAGAGTCCCCCAAATGGTGTCAAAGTCAGTATCCCCCTAGTCTGCTATTTCTTCTATTTCTGTTGAATTTCAGTTTCACTTTCAACATTGCCATTTTTGTTTATTTGTTGTACTTTTACATCTACTGGTCAATTCTGCCTTTGATTTTTCACTTTTCAAAATCTCACATAAGTGTATCACTGAAAGATAGAGACAGTATAACTCCATGCTTTCATTGGCATGCATAAACTGAATAACGTGAAGTAAACAATCAGCAGCAGACTGAAAAAAGTGACATGATTGGTCACTGATTATAATGCACATCTGTTGCTTATGTTGTGATTTGATGATCTAGAGGTGAAATTTGAACCATATTTTGGAGGCACTGGTGTCATATAACTAAACCCATAGTAATGGATGTCCAGGCCTATCATAAGCTTGAAAATCAAGCTAATTTCTGTAAATATTTAGCAAACTATATCTTAAGTACAAAAAGAATAGAAAAGAAATTGGAAAGTTTACTCAGTAGTTTTATTTTTGAAATAATTTTGAAGATGATATTTTTAAATCTATCATATGTATTTAAGTTTAAATAAGTAAATGTGTTGTTACTAGAAACAGGAAATCAGTATGAGCAAAAACAAACATAAAATAAATTGCAAAATCCAATAAATTAGGAAAATCTTTGTTGAAAATGTAAGTATATAAAATAATATGACTCATAATTTCAAAATATAATCCCTAGCTATCTCCACTGAAAATACCTAGAAGCAATGCCATATCCAGCACCAAAATCTTAGTTAATATATACAGTTTTCCAATAAAAGAAACCAGGGATCTTTGAAAAAAAAAAAAATGTTGGCTATAGATCTAAAGCAGTGAAAATACAAGGTAAGCCCATAATGTCATTGACCAGAAAGCAAGGGAATGCTCAAAGACCAAATGACGCATGCTTAAAGGACAGAAGGAAAGCTGGAAAGAAAGCTAACTAAATTCAGGCAAATTCGATTACTGTCAAATTCTGTGGATAAACAGTGTTTTCGGAAAGTTCCAAAATATAACTCCCTTGTTTATTTGCAATTTTCGAAAAGAAAACAAAATTTTATCTAGTAGAAGTGAAAACTTCAACCAAGTGAGACAGAGAGTTTTTACACAGATACCGATGACTGAGCCTTCTCAGGGTAAATGCCATTAAAGAGTAAAGCCTGGAAGCTTTACGGGCTTCATTATCTGCCCTACATGCTGTTGGGGAAAAGCTGAGTGTTGGAAAAAGCTGAGGCAGGGCTTGCATTCCTAACATAATGTAAAAGACCTTGGAACATGTCCAGGGTCCAGGGTCTAAAACCCCTCGTGGCCTTTGGAACACCAAGCTCTGTACCAAAGGGTGGAAGACTGCATTGCCACACCACAATCTAAGCCCAGGGTGTAAAACCCCTCGTGGCTTGGATGGAATCCAGGGCTCAGGGCATAAAATCCCCCATGGCCTCTGGAATGTGTCTAGACTTGCTGACTCCTTGCTTCTGGTACTCCCAGGCTTGTGGATCGATTGTCTTAAACCAGAAGAACATGTTTCCCATTATATCAAGTAGCAGAACATGTTCCATATGCTTCAAAGAAAATGCTAAACTGTCACAGCTGTAGATCACGCACTTGATGCACCACTTTCTTTCAACCCCCACATCCTCACTATGTGCTTCTTTGTTTGATCACCAAAAAATAGTGTGGGCTTCCAGAGTTCTGGGCCTTTGCAGCCTCCATACTAGCATTGGCCCCCTGGTCCCACTTTACGCCTTAACTTGTCTTATCTCATTCCTTTGACTCCGCCAGACTTTGTAGCCCCCATGGCCTAGTGTTGAATCTGATCACCCCAACACATGCTTTGTAAATTTTTCTACCAGTATTTCATTTTCAATTTTTATTTTAGATTCAGGAGGTACATATGCAGTTTTGTTACATGGGTGTATTGCATGATACTGAGTTTTGGAGTACAGATGATCCAGTCACCCAGGTAGCAAGCATAGTACCCAATAGGTAGTTTTTCAGCTCATTCTCTTCTCCCTCCCTCCCCCATCTAGTAATCCCCCCCACTGTCTATTGTTCCCATCTTTATGTCCATGTGTGCTCAATGTTTGGTTCTCACTGATAAGTGACAACATGCAGCATTTGGTTTTCTGTTTCTGCAGTAATTTGTTGAGGATAATGGCCTCCAGCTGCATCCATGTTGCTGCAAATAACATAATTTTGTTCTTTTTATGGATATGTAGTATTCCATGGTGTACATGTACCACATTTTTTATCCAATCCACAGTTGATGGGCAGCTAGGTTGATTCCATGACTTCCTGTTGTGAATAACACTGCAATGAACATACACATGCATATGTTTTGTTGGTAGAATGATTTATTTCTCTCTTTGTGTATATACCTAGCAATGGAATTGCTAAGTGGAATGGTTGCTCTGTACTAAGTTATTTGAGAGATCAGCAAACTGCTGTCCATGGTGGCTGAACTAATATACATTCCCACCAACAGTGTATAAGGCTTTCCTTTTCTCCACAACCTCAGGAGCATCTATTATTTTTTAACATTTTAACAGCAGCCATCTGAGTGATATGAGATGATATCTCACTGCTGTTTTGATTTGCATTTCTCTGATAATTAATGATAATGTTTTCTCTCAGTTCCTGATGTGACATGCTCCTTCACATCTCAGTGATATTGACCTTTGTGTTATATTTTCTGGGACATCTCTTCTCTCTTGCTTCCACTCCTAAATTCACCTTGTCACTCAGGGCACATATCCCCAAGCTAGTTAATTTCTTTTAATCTTTTAAGACAACAAAATTAAACTTCCTCAAATAAGTTTTCTTATAGGTCAGGTCAGGACATTTTGTCATATGCTCTAGTCATATTCTTCTTCTTTCTAATTATTATCACAATTTTGATTACATATTTTAATGTCCCCTTATTCATTTCTGCACTAGCGTATAAGCTCTAAAAGGGGAGACAACATGTATATTTTGTTTATTACTCTGTGCTCACATAATAGAACAGTCACATATACATAGAAGGTACTCAAAAATATTCTAATGGATTAATATAGGGACAAATGTAGCTAAAATTTTAATTTAAAAAATAATTTTGCCTTCCCATGTTTTACCTTATACAATTAATAAATATGCAACTTGTCTTCAATTTTAAACCAAAAAATTTTCTAACGTTTAACTAACAGCTCTCCTTTACTTTTGTAGAGTCATTGAGAATAATGCTGTGAAGTTCAGGATAGAGAAGAGATCAATGGTAAATCCCCAAATGAGGCAAGCATCCAATATAGGATTATTCCAACTGGTAAAATTCTGATGTGTTTGTTTATCTTCTTAATACCTTTAAACATACAGTGTGAAGGTTTGTTGATTGTATTGATCATAGGGCATCCTGTGGAGTTTTGTGTTACTCCCTTCCAAATAATAGACTAACCTTGAAAATGTAAAGGTCAAAACAAGGTAAAGGTTACAACTTCTTGACTGACAAGCATTTATTTCTTTCATCAGATTAAGATTCTTCTAAGTCATTGTCACTGATTTTCTTCTGCCAAAAGCTAGACATCTTTCCCCCCAAAAAACCATACCAATTAAATGAAAATAAAGAATAGAAATAAATCAAATCAAACCATAAGAGAATTGTCAAGGTAATCGCCTTCTTTTGATAGACTATTGTATCCTATCTTATATTTGTTCTAAGGATTTTTCCCACCAGATGTTCATATTTTCTAACATCCAAAATGCAATTATTGAACTGGCTTCTGCAAAGTAACATACAACTATGTAAGAAAATATTTTAAACATTGATTATGTCAGTTTCCTCTCAAAGAGTTTCTAGAATGTGATTGTGAGGTACTTTTAGATATCATTTGGAAGATTTAGCGTTGATAATCAATGAGTATAAAGTTGCAGTTTTACAGGATGTGTAAGCTCTAGAGACCTGATGTATAACATTAGACTTGTAATTAAGAAGAGGTAATGTACACTTAGAAATCTGTTAAGAGGGTAGATCTCATGTTAAGTGTTCTTAACACAATTAAATAAACATAACAATAAAGGAACTTGCATTGGATTTACTTAGGGAAACTTAAATAAATATCTCTTATTTATATATTAAAGTTGAAATTAAAAATAAGTAAAACAAAATAAACTTAATAAAAAACAGACATGGAAGCTAATTTTAATCATAGATCCATATAGGGGTACAACACTATTTATTGTTTGTTTTAGTTTTTGATTTTGTTTTCTAAGATTTGTCAAAAAGGTCTATACATTCTAATTACCAATCTAAGTAGAATGATATATTCATATGACAGGTTTCTGTGTTCAGAGCAGGCAAGAATGTGGCTAACTTCCAAAATGAATTAGACATCTACATTATCTTGATGACTGTCATTATGTGGAACGTATGCTCACACGATTACAAAGTTGGACATGTGGTTTAAAAGTACCATAATAATATGCAGCTTATTGTATTACAAAAGGGCTGATTTAAGTGGTTACTTAAAAGATACACAAGCATTTTAAAAGCAAATTCTTTTAAAAGTGTCTAATTTAGAAATTAACTGTACTTATTGAAATAGAATCTGACATTAAAATAAATTAAATTGTACATTAGCCAAAGTAATTCTCTTTCAGACAAAGGTGGCTAAAGTTTTAAAGATTAAAACAATCAAACATTTTACAAGTTTTTCTATACTCGTGTGTGCAATTTGGCAGAATAGTCCTTTTTTCTCTCCAAACTGGAAAATGTTGAGATTTGCCTTTAGGGACTTATTTAAAGTTAAAATATTTGTGCTGACTAAATTATACAAAGAATGATCTGTCATTCTTTAATGTTGCAACAATGTCAACAATTTTTTTTACTATAAATTTAAGGCCATGTTATGTGAAACTGTATTAAAATTAGCCCAGTAACTTTATGTGAGTCATCCTCATTTCCGCATAATGTTACCAGGCCTAATTTGACCCTACTTGTATTAATGCATTCCTTTATTCATTCATTCTTCCTGCACAGCAAATTTCTTTCAGAACTCCTCAAAACAGTCTATATAGGTTTCTAATCTAAATTCAAAGTTTGAATTTAATTAAATTTGAACAAAAAATTACATTAAGACATAGTGACAAATGTTATGCTAATCTTCATTTACAAATTTCTCCATTAAATTATAGATAAGCTGTTTTCCGTTGAGAAACAGGAAAATTTCAGATTCCCAAATATCAGTTGAATCTATGCATTTAACCCTATTATTTGCCAATAGCTCATTAAAAAATACACACACACACACACACACACACACATTGTTCTTTTTATCTATATACATTGTAGATGGACAGATAGGTAGATGAATGGATAAAGAGAGAGAGAGAGAGAGAGAGAGAGAGAGAGAGATAAAGCAAATTCTACCGCCCTGCCATAAGCCATATGTTTAAGTGAACTAGAACTTAGATATTAAAAGAATGAGCTGGATAATCATTAATCCATTAGAAAAAATTCCTATGCTGAAATATGTCTTATTCAAGATTGAAATGTATTACTAAAGCTGAAATATACATATAGATACACAGAAGACAATTCCTGGTAATATTTACATATTAAGGGATAACATTAAAATCAGATAGCCCCAAAGTAAATAACTATAATCAGATAGACCTATGTTAGAGTACCAGCTCTGCAAACTAAGAACCATGCCATCTGGAGCAAGATGACTAATTTCTGTAGCCCAAGTTTCCCAAACTATAAATATAGTATTAAAGTACCTTCCTCATTGGGCTCTTGAGACTTTACGTAGGATATAGAAGCAAAAATAAATAAAATACAGCATGACGCCTGGTGCACACTAACAAAACTCTGTATAGGCATGGACAAAGACTTCATGTCTAAAACACCAAAAGCAACGGCGACAAAAGCCAAAATTTACATGTGGGATCTAATTAAACTAAAGAGCTTCTACACTGCAAAAGAAACTATCATCAGAGTGAACAGGCAACCTACAGAATGGGAGAAAATTTTTGCAATCTATCCACCTGACAAAGGACTAATATCCAGAATTTACAAAGAACTTAAACAAATTTACAAGAAAAAAACAACCCCATCAAAAAGTGGGCAAATGATATAAACAGACATTTATCAAAAGAAAAAATTTATGCAGCCAACAAACTTATGAAAAAATGCTCATCATCACCAGTCATTAAAGAAATGCAAAACAGGCCGGGCGCGGTGGCTCAAGCCTGTAATCCCAGCACTTTGGGAGGCCGAGACGGGTGGATCACGAGGTCAGGAGATCGAGACCATCATGGTTAACACGGTGAAACCCCGTCTCTACTAAAAAATACAAAAAAACTAGCCGGACGACGTGGAGGGCGCCTGTAGCCCCAGCTACTCCGGAGGCTGAGGCAGGAGAATGACGGGACCCGGGAGGCGGAGCTTGCAGTCAGCTGAGATCCAGCCACTGCACTCCAGCCCGGGCGACAGAGCGAGACTCTGTCTCAAAAAAAAAAAAAAAAAAAAAAAAAAAGAAAAGAAATGCAAACCAAAACCACAATGAGATACCATCTCTCACCAGTTAGAATGGCTATCATTAAAAAGTCAGGAAACAACAGATGCTGGAGAGGATGTGGAGAAATAGGAACACTTTTACACTGTTGGTGGGGTGTAAATTAGTTCAACCATTGTAGAAGACAATGTGGTGATTCCCCAAGGATCTAGAACTAGAAATACCATTTGACCCAGCAATCCCATTACTGGGCGTATACCCAAAGGATTATAAGTAATTCTACTATAAAGACACATGCACACGTATGTTTATTGTAGCACAATAGAAAAAATTTGGAACCAACCCAAATGTCCATCAGTAATAGATTGGATAAAGAAAATGTGGCACATATACACGACGGAATACTATGCAGCCATAAAAAAGGATGAGTTCACGTTCCTTGCAGAGACATGGATGAAGCTAGAAACTATCATTCTCAGCAAATTATCACAGGAACAGAAAACCGAACACTGCATGTTCTCACTCAGAAGTGGGAGCTAAACAATGAGAACACATGAACATAGGGAGGGGAACATCACACACTGGGGCCTGTCAGGGGGTTGGGGCAAGGGGAGGGATAACATTAGAAGAAATACCTAACGTAGATGACGGGTTCATGCGTACAGCAAACCACCATGGCACGGGTTTACCTATGTAACAAACGTGCACGCTCTGCACATGTACCCCAGAACTTAAAGTATACAAAGAAAGAAGTGTAGTATAGTACATGATGATAAATACAACATAAGACAATATGGAAAATATGAATAAAGAAGTGATATAATTCAAAAGAGACACGGGAAGGGAAACTTTGAGAATGAACTGGGTAATTTTTCAGCTAAAACCCAGAACAACTTCTAATCTTACAGCAGCAGAATATGGCACAAAGATGTACCATGAAGCAATCTTTTTTATCACATAATGTTCACTTAGTAAATTGGAGAAATTTCCTTTTTCAGATCTGAATATAGTTAAAATTCATATACATAAAGAAGAGATTCCAAGCTGAGATATAGCAAATGCCTCCCTTTAAAACTCAGTTGACTCAAAACATTGAATACAATTTAAAATATCCTAATTAGAATTATCAAGATGTTTACATTAATTCTTAATAAAAGAATTAATGTGAAATTGAGTTCAAGAAATCAGAACATGGTATAGAGGTAGAAAAAGAAAATCTCAAAACCATTTATGTAAAATTAAAACATCTACACGTAGACACACACACACAGAATTGCATGTTGTCTCATATTTAGAGGCACTAAATTGCAGATGGAATATTACTTAAAAAGACATTAATTATAATTTTGCTCTTTGAATATTTGTAGTAAGAAGACCCAAAATAAATAAATTTAAATGAAAATTATATGACACAGAAGACATTTCTAGAAATTTTTATGTGAACTAGAACTTGGATATTAAACGAATAAGCGGGATAATCACTAATCCATTAGAAAAATATTCCTATGCTGAAATATGTCTTATTCAAGATTGAAATGTATTACTAAAGCTGAAATATACATATAGATACACAGAAGACAATGCCTGGTAACATTTGCATATTAAGGGATAATGTTAAAAACAGATAGCTCCAAAGTAAAATTTGATAATCTACCAATACAAGATTCAGAATAGGTTAAAAATTTTTTTATCAGCAAATCAAATGTTAGAAAACAATAAAACAATTCACCAGGTTTTGAGAGACAAATGAATGGACGTTCTTGAACTGTTGTATAAATTATATCAGAAGATATCCAATTTTGAACATGGAAAGGTTTAGAAATAAAGATTTAGAAATCAAACTTATCACTTACTCTGCTGTGTAACAAGACATTCTGCCATATTTACTGGCTTAAAACAATAGACAGTTTGTTGCTCATGAATCTATGTGGATCTGCTGGGTTGTCTTCTGGTATTTCCTAGGTTTCTTCCTGCATCTATGGTTGTCTTCAGGTGGGCTAAGCATTTCTGCTGTTCTTGGTAAGGTATGATATTATTTCTGGAACTGGAGCTAGTAGAAACTGAGCTGAATAGGTTCAGTTCGACATTGTCTCCAGTTCGACATTGTCTCGCAGGCTCCAGAAGGGTAAACCAGCCTTGTTCATAAGGCAGATGCAGAGGTTGCAAGTAAGAGAACGGAAGCAGAAAACGTCCCTTAAGGCTTATTTTTAGAACTGGCATAACTCACATCTAAAGAAATACGTTACCAAACAGGTCACAAGGACAGCCCAGATTCAGTAGTTAGGCAAAAAACAACACTCTTGTAAAAAGTGGAGAGATGAAAGAAAAGGGTAAAGAATTGTAGCTATTTTAGTATCTACCAAATTATATTGAAATAAAAATTTAAAATGCTGCAGAAATTGAAAAAAAAATTTCTTGATAGAACAAATCATAATTTGAATGGACCAGCTCATTATGTATATTGGATTTTGATGATTTGTTTATGTGTCAGTGTGGCTAGGCTGTGGTATCCAGGTTTTGGTCAAATGTTATTCCAGATGCTTCTAAGAAAGTATTTTTTAGATGAGATTAATATTTAAATCAGTAGAAGTTGAGTAAAGCAGATTACCCTTCATACAATGGGTAGGCCTTATACAAACAATTGAAGGGCTTAATAGAAAAATACTGATCTCCCTAGAAGAAGACAGAATTATGGCAGCAGGCTTTTTTGGACTTGAATTGAAACTGCCCTGGGTATCCAGCCTGCTGGCTTACCCTAAAGATTTTGATCTTGCTAAGTCTCCATAATTGCATGAGTCAAGTTCTATAATTTCTTTCTCGTTCTAATGTATGAGAGATTTATTTTAAGAAAGCCCAATAATCAGTTTAAAATACATATATATATATAAAATATATATCATATAGATATGGGAGAGAGAGAGAAAGGGAGTGAGAGAGAGAGGCATATACTGTTATATCTGTTTTCTGGAAAACGAATACCCAGATTTTAAAAAATATTTACTTTATACATTCTGGTTATTAATCCCTTGTCAGGTGGGTAATTTGCAAATATTTTCTCCCATTCTGTGTTTAAAAAAATTTACAATTTAGTGTGGATACGTTATGCAATTGCATTTTATTATTCTCATTTAAAATTATAAATGAATTTTATTTTATGTGATGTAGTTTTATAATTATTGTTTTTTTCTATGAATTCTTAAGATCATGCCTTATCCATATATGTCAATATAAGCAATACCACATATCTACTCTGATTATTAATTGTGAATTCATAACATAAACACTATTTGATAATTTTGTGTTTTTCCTTTTATGCTACATATTTTTCCTTTCATTTGTGGTTTACATCTAATAATTTTACATATTTATGAGGTCCATGTGATGTTTTGATATATACAAATACAATGTATAATAATCAAATCAGAGTGATTAGCACATTTATCACCTTAAATAGTTATCATTTGTTTGTGTTGGTAAGATTCTAAGTCCTCTCTTCTAGCTATTGAAAATAGACAATAAATTATTGCTAATTATATCAATACTACGGTACTACAGAACACTAGAATTTATTCCTCCCATCTAGCTATAATTTTGTTTTCATTAAGTAAACCCTCTCTAACCTCCCCTCTCCCTAACCTTCTTAGCCTCTAAAAGCCACAATTATATTCTCTACTTCTATGAGCTCAAAGTTTTTTAGCTCCCACATATGAGTGACAATCTGTGGTATTTATTTTTCTGGGACTGACTTATTTCACTTAACATAATGCCCCCCTGGGTCACTCATGTTGCCATGAATGGCAGGATTTTATTGTTTTATGAATAAATAGTATTCCATTGTGTATAATACTATCGTGGTATATATCACATTTCTTTATACATTAATCTGTTGATGAACTTTAGGCAATGCTTCATGGCTTTTATCATTTTAGGTGAAAAGTGAACTGCTAATCCTATGGTGATTACCTTGTAAATAAATGATTGCTTTAATTTCTTTCAACGTATTCTCTATATCTAGCTGGCAACATTTCACTAGGATGTGTGTGGGTGTTGATCTGCATTTTTTTCTACTTGATGTTAATTGAGCTTCTTGTACACGTAGATTAATTTTTTAAATCATATTTGGAAAGTTTAGCCCATTAGTTCTTCCAATATTTTTCTACTCTCCATCTCTGCCTTTTGCTCTCTCTCCTTATTTTACCCCGTCTTCCTTTCTTCTTGAACTCCAATATGTGTGTCTTGGTGCCCTTAATGATATTACACATTTCTTTGAGGGTCTATTCATTTTTCTTCATTCTTTTTTCTCTATGTTCTTCAGATTACATAATCTCTACCAATCTTGCCTCTAATTTATTTATTTATTTTTATGCTTGTTAGAATATACTTGTAAGGTCTTCTAGTGAATTCTTCTTTTCAGTTATTGTACCTTTTAACCTAGAATTTCAATTTGGCCTTGTTTATTATTTCTATCTCTTTATTAATATTAATTTCATGATGTGTTTGTGTATATATATGTACATAAATGAATGTATAATTGCTCAACTGTGTTGTGAAAGAATTCACAAAAAGTGATGTACAATGGAATGTAGTGTATATATATACACACATATACATGTATATACATGTATATATACATATGTATATGTATGTATTTTTTATTTCTTTATTCATCTTTGGATACTTCGGTTTATTCCATATCTTTGCTATTGTGAATACTGTTTCAATAAATGTGGGAGTCGTATCCCTTTGATATACTGATTTATTTTTTCTTTGAATAAATACCCAGAAGCAGGATTGCTGGATCTCATAGTAGTTATATTTTAGTTTTTGGAAAATTCTATAAACTGTTTTCCATAGTGGCTGTACTCATTTACATTCCCCCTAATAGTGTATAAAATTTCCCCTTTCTCCAAATCCTCAGGAACAACTGCTGTGTTTTGCCTTTTTTAAAAAATAAATATGTTTTTTTCTGGATACATAATAGGTGTATATTTTTATGGGATATAAAGGATATTTTGATATAGGCATATAATGTGTAATAATTGTACCAGGGTAAATGGGGTATCCATCACCTCAAAAATTTATCCTTTGTATTACAAACAATCCAATATACTTTTAGTTATTTAAAAATATACAATAAATTATTATTTACTATAGTCACCCTTTTGTGCTATCAAATAGTAGATCTTAGTCATTCTATTTTTTTGTAACCATTAACCATCCACACTTCCCTCCCACTCCCCACCCACCCTTCACAGCTTCTAGTAACCATCATTCTACTCTCTATCTTCATGAGTTTGATCTTTTTAGTTTTTAATTCCCACAAATAAGTGAAAACATGTGGTTTATCTTTCTGTGCCTGACATTTTTAACTTAACATAATGACCTCCAGTTTCATCCATGTTGTTGCAAATGACAAGATCTCATTGTTTCATGACTGAATAGGACTCCATTGCATAATGTACATCTTCTTTATCTTTTCATCTGTTGATGTGCACTTGGGTTGTCTTCAATCTTTAATATAGTACATAGTGCTGCAAAAAAAATGTGGAAGTGCAGAAATCTCTTTGATATACTGGTTTTCTTTCTTTTGGGTATATACCTAGCAGTGGGATTGCTGGATAATATGGTAGTTCTATTTCTGAGGAACCTCCAAACTGTTCTTCATAGTAGTTGCACAAATACACGTTTCCCCCAACAGTGTATGAGGGTTGACTTTTCTCCATATCCTTCTAACATTTCTTATTGTATGTCATTTGGATAAAAGTCATTTTAACTGGAGTGAGATGATATCTTATTGTAGTTTTCATTTGCATTTCTCTGATGATGAGTGGTGTTGAGCATGTTTTTATATATCTGTTTTCCACTTGTACATCATCTTTTAAAACATGTCTAATCAGACCTTTTGCCCATTTTTAAATTAGATTATTAGATTTTTTTCTTACAGAGTTGTTTGAGCTCCTTATATATTTTTGTTATTAATTCTTTGTTGGATAGATAATTGTAACACTACCATTCTGTGGGTTGTCTCTTCACTGTGTTATTTGTTTCCTTTGCTGTGCAGAAGCTTTTTAACTTGATGTGACCCCATGTGTCCATTTTTGCTTGGTTTTCTGTGTTTGTGGGGTATTACTCAAGAAATTTTTGCCCAGAACAATGTCCTTGAGAATTTTCCCAGTGTTTTCTTGTAGTATTTTAACAGTTTGGGGTCTTAGAGTTAAGACTTTAATTCATTTTGATTTGATTTTTGTATATGGTGAGAGAGAGTGGTCTAGTTTCATCTTCTGCATGTGGATATCCAGTTTTCCCAGCAACATTTATTGAAGAGACTCTCCTTTCCTCATTGTATGTTCTTGACATCTTTGTCCAAAATGAGTTCCCTGTAGACTCCTGTAGATGAATGAATTCATCTCTAGATTCTCTATTCTGTTCCAGTGGTCTATATGTTTATTTTTATGCCAGGATCATGCTATTTTTGTTTGCTCTAGCTCTGTAATATAATTTGAAGCCAGATAATGTGATTTATCTAGTTTTTGTTTGTTTGTTTGTTTTGTTCTTTCTCAGAATATATTTAGCTATCATGCGTCTTTTGTGGTTTCACATAAATGTTAGGATTTTTTTTTTCTATTTCTGTGAAGAATTTTATGATAGGGATTGAAATGAATCTGTAGGTTCCTTTGGGTAAAATGTAAATTGTAACAATATTACATCCTTCAAACCATGAAAATTAATTATATTTCTATTTTTGTATGTCCTCTTTAATTTACTTCGTGAACATCTTAAATAGTTTTCATTGTCTAGATCTTTCACTTCCTTGGTTAAGTTCATTTGTACGTATTTAATTTTATTTGTGGCTATCATAAAATGGGACTATGTTCTTGATTTCTTTTTCAGATGTTTCACTGTTGGCATGTAGAAATGCTACTGATGTTTGTGTATTGATTTTGTATCCTGCAATTTTCCTGAGTTTGTTTATCAGTTCTAACAGTTGTTTTGGTGGAGTCTTTAGTATTTTCTTAATATAATATTATCTGAAAACAAGGGTAATTTGACTTCCTCCTTTTCAATTTGGATGCCCTTTATTTCTTTCTTTTGTCTGATTGCTTTTGCTAACACTTCCAGTACTGTGTTAAATAGGAACTGGCAAAAGTGGGCATTCTGTTGTGTTTCAGATCTTAGAGAAAAGGCTTTAAGTTTTTCTCCATTCACTATAATACTAGTTATGCGTCTGTCATGTATGACTTTTATTATGTTGAGGCATATTGTTTCTATCCTCAGTTTCTTTGAGGGTTTTTATCATGAAGGGATGTTGAATTTTATCAATTGCTTTTTCAGCATCAATTGAAATGATCATATGTGTTTTGTCCTTCATTCTATTGATATGATATATTACATTGATTGATTTGCATGTGTTGAACCATCCTTGCATCCCTGGGATAAATTCCACTTGGTCATGATGAATAATGTTTTTAATGTGTTCTTGAATTCTATTTGCTAATACTTTGTTGGGAATTTTTGCACAAATATTTATCAGATATTGCCTTGTAGCTTTCTTTTGTTGACATATCTTTGTCTGGTTTTGCTATCAGCATAACACTGGCTTTGTAGAATGAGTTTGGAAGTATTCCCTCTTCCTCTATTTTTCAGGGCACTTTGAGTAGGATTGGTATTAGTTTTTATTTTAATGTGGTAGAATTAAGCAGCAAAGCCATCAGGCCTTGATCTTTTCTTTGCGGGGAGGCATTTTATTATGGCTTCAAACTCATTACTTTTTGGTCTGTTCAAGTTTTGGATTTATTCTGGTTTAATCTTGGTAGATTGTATGTGTCTCGAAATTTATCTGTTTCATCTAGGTTTGCCAATTTATTGACATATATTTGCTCACAGTAGTCTCTAATGATCCTTTGAATTTCTGTGCCGTTGGTTGTGATGTCTCCTTTTTCATCTCTGATTTTTTTGTTTTGGATCTTCTTTCTTTTATTCTAGTCTTCCTCTGTCTTATCTTTAAGGCCAATAACTCTTAGATTTTCCCATTTGAGACTGTTTTCTAGATCTTGTAGGCATGCTTTATTCTTTTTCTTCTTTATTCTTTTGTCTCTTCTGAATGTGTATTTTCTGATAGCCTGTTTTCAGGCTCACTAATTCTTTCTTCTGCTTTATCAATTCTGACATTAAGAGACTTGGATACATTCTTCATTATGCCAATTGTGGTTTTCAACTCCAGAATTTCTGCTTGGTTCTTTTTAATTATCTATTTTCCTTGGTAAATTTATCTCATAGAAATGTGAATTCTTTCTCTATGTCACATTGAATTTCTTTGAGTTTCCTCAAAACAGCTATTTTGAATTATCTATCTAAAGGTCACATGTCCCCGTTTCTTCAGAGTTGGTCACTGGTATCTTATTAGGATCGTTTGGTGAGGTTATGTTTTTCTGCATGGTCTTGATGCTTCTGGATGTTCATTGGTGTCTGGGCATTGAAGAGTTATGTATTTATTGTAATCATTGCAACATGAGCTTGTTTTCAACCATCTTTCATGAGGAAGTTTTCCATGTTTTCTAAGGGACATAGGTGTTGTAATCTAAGTTTTTGGTCATGCCCGCCTTATGTGCATTATGGGAAATCCCAAGCCCAATAACACTGTCACTCTAGCAGACTCATAGAGGTACCACTTCAGTGGTCTTGAATAAGATCCCAAAGAATGATTTGGTTTGTTAGGCAGAGACTTTCTCCCAAATGGAGTTTCTCTCTTTGTCTCTGTGCTGAGCTGCCTGGAACTAGGTGGAGTCCACAAGCACCCCTGTGGCCACCACCACCTGAGCTGTGCTGGGTCAGACCAAGGCCCTAGGGATCTACAATCAGCAGATAGTAAACCTAGCCAGTTCTGATTCCTTCCCTTCAGGGTGGCAAGTTTCTTCAGGCCCCAGGTGGCTCCAGGGATATTGTTCTTGGAGTCAGAAAACTTAGTAATCCACTTGGTGCTCTATTCTACTGTGGCTAAGCTGGCACTGAAATCACAAGCAAAGTCTATCCCAATTTTCCTTTCCCCAGGTGGAGGAGTTTCACCCCATGTGCTCCACTGCCATAGGCCCATTGGGTGTACTGCCAGGGTACTGCTGATGTTCACTGAAGACCCAAGGGCTCTTCAGTTGACTTGTGATGAATGCTTCCAGGCTCACTCTTCAAGGTAGTGGTCTCCCCTATGGCCCAGAGTAGCTCTAGAAATCCTATCCCAAATCCAAGGCCCAGAATTGGGTACCCCTAGAACCTACTCGTTATTCTTCCCCACTGTGGCCTAGCTGGTACCTAAGCTACAAGACAAAGTCCCCTTTATTTTTTCTCTGCTTTTCTCAAGCAGGAGTCTCTCCTCATAGCCTCCACAGGTGTGCTGGGTCACACCTGAAGCCAGCACATCCCAAAGTCTCACCCAAGGCACATACCGTGTAATACCTGGTTACTACTGCTGATTATTCAGGGCCCAAGGGCTCCTTAGTAAGCAGGTGCTCCTGTCAGTACTAGGTCCTTCCCTTCTAGCTAGCAGGTTCCTTTTTGGCCCTGGGTGTGTGTAGAATGTCATCTGGGAGCTAGAGCCTGGAATGGGGGCCTCATGACCCTGTCTGGTGCCCTATTCTACTGTGGCTGAGCTGATATTCAAGTTGCAAGACAAAGTAATTTTTACTCTTCCCTATCCTCTTCTCAATCAGAAGGAAAGAGTCTCTTTTGGCCTTGTGAGCTATTCTGCCTGAGGTTAGGTGAGGAGTAGTACAAACACTCCCCTGGCCACCCTGGCTGGTGTCTCACTAGATTGTGTGCTCCCCAAGTCCCACTGGTTTTGAGCTCAGCACAGCACCACTACATGCCTAGGAACTGCCTTCCTTGTGGCCTTGACTGCCTTTCAAGTTTATTTAGAACCTCAGAGCACTAAAGCCCACAGTTGCGAGGCTTGCCAAAATTCAAGTTCCAACCACAGGGATGGGTGATTCCCTTATGACTAGGACAATATCCACATAGCAAACTGTGTTGGATTTTTTGTGGCTGATATAAAAATAACCAAAAATGCAGTGGCTTAAAACAATATAAATATATGTGTGTGTGTATATATATATAAATATATATGTACACTATATATATACAATATATAATATATATGATATAAATATAAATATATTATCATAGAGTTCTGTAGGTTAGAAATGTAATTCAAGCCTTACTGGATTAAAATCAAGGCACCAGCTGATTACAATCTCTTCTGGAGGCTCTAGAGGAAAATCTTTCCCTGTTTTTTAAGCAAAAAAACTTCTATAGACTGCTTGCAATCAAGAGGAATAAATAGTTGTTCATCCTCAAAGTCAGCAGTGCTGCACATGTCTGGCTATTATTCCGCAGTCACATTTTCTGACTACACCAGGAAAGATCTTCCATTTTAAAGTCCTATGTAATTAGATTGTTCCCAGTGGACAACTGGTATAATCTCTTCATTTCAATGTCCCTGGTGTAATCATTTATGCAAAGTCTTTTTTCATGTAAAGTAACATGTTCAGGAATTAGGATAAGAAAATCTTGAAGTGGAGGCATAATTCTGCTTATTAAGCAAAAATTATTATATGCCTGATTTTTATGTCAGTGTCTAATCATTGAGGAACAGGTTAAAAAAAAAAAGAACTGAAATTAGGGATGACATATAAGTTTATATCTCTTGTAAAAGATCAGCCTCATAGAGAAAGTAATGATAAATTGGATGGGATAATAGAGCTCTGAGGAACTGTCGCAAGAATGCCAGTATGAAAATTTTAGAAACCTAAAGAATAGAAATTAACATATATTGGATGCCTTTTATTTTCTAAGCAGTCTGTTAAACATTTTCTTAGGTTTTACCTTTTTATCATTTGAACAATTCAATCAGTCTACAGTGGTGGCATGAAGAAACATGATGTACTGAATGATATTTAGGAGAAAACATCAACAGGAATTGCTATAACTATTTTCATAACACTAGGGAAGGGAAGCCATTTAAGAATAGAGTAGGGAATTCCAAAGCTAGAGAGTCTTAGAATTTCAAATGTCTATTAGGTGTAGCAATATAGAAGTGTTTCTTCTGGTAAGCAGCATTCTACTCTCTACTTTTATGAGATCAACTTTTTTAGATTCTAAACACGAGTGAAATCATGGGGTATTTGTTTTTCTATGCCTGGCTTATTACATATAACATAAAGTTTTACACGTTCATTCATGTTTTCACAAATGACAGGGCTTGAATGGTTAGGGTAAAGGAGAATGGGAAGATTTTGGTCAAAGGATAGGTAATTACAGTTAGATAGGAGAAATAAGGTCAAAAGATTTATTGTAGAGCATGATGACTATAGTTAATGACCATACACTGTATTCTTGAAAAATGCAAAGATAGTAGATAAGGGTTCTTATTACATGAATAATAACTATGTGAAGTAATACATTTGTTACCTAGTTTTAATTATTCCACAATGTATATATTCTTCAAAATGTCATGCTGTACATAATAAATACACACAATTTTATCTATCAATTTAAGCAAACAAATAAGTTTTCTTATAATTAGTAAGGGAAATCTTATTTATTAGATATGAAAACTAGATGATAATTTTTTTTTGTTTGTTTTGTTTTGTTTTGTTTTGAGACGGAGTCTTGCACTGTCGCCCAGGCTGGAGTGCAGTGGCCGGATCTCAGCTCACTGCAAGCTCCGCCTCCCGGGTTTACGCCATTCTTCCGCCTCAGCCTCCCGAGTAGCTGGGACTACAGGCGCCCGCCACCTCGCCCAGCTAGTTCTTCGTGTTTTTTAGTAGAGACGGGGTTTCACCGTGTTCACCAGGATGGTCTCGATCTCTTGACCTCGTGATCCGCCCGTCTCAGCCTCCCAAAGTGCTGGGATTACAGGCTTGAGCCACCGTGCCCGGCCTAGATTACAAAATTTTAAGAACTTAATGGAGGTGAGAAAGAAGCAATAATAACTGTAAACAATTTGTTTCCAAAAGCATGGGTAATACATAATGCAAAGTAAACAAAGAAAAAATTAAAATGAAATTAGTACCTCATAGAGATATCTTCATTCCCATGTTCATTGCAGCATTATTCTCAATAGGCAAGATGTGGAAACAATCTAAGTGTCCACTGATGGAGGAATTAATAAAGAAATTGTGGCATATATTCACAATATAATACTATTCAGACCTATAATAAAAAAGACACTGCCATTTGTAACAACATCAATGAAACTAGAGGACATTATGCTAAGTGGAATAAGCCAGACTCAGTAAAAATATTCCCCATGGCCTCATTTACATGTGCAGTCTTAAAAAAAAAAAGTCAAATACATAGAAACAGACTAGAACGGTTACTAGGGACAGGGAAGGAAAAGAACATGGAGAGACATAAATCACAGGGCAGACATTTGTAGTTAGGTACAATGAATAACTCTAGAAATATGAAGAACTTCAGGACTTTACTTAATAATATTATATTTTATACTGAAGATTTGCTGAGAGTAAATTTTTTGTGCTTTTACCACGCACACAAAAGGATATCTAGGGAAGGTGATGAATATGTTAATTTCTTTTACTATAGTAAATATTTCACCATGTATATGTATATTAAAATATGTTGTACAGCTTAAAATATGCAATAAAAGCAAATTTCAAAAAATTAAGCAACTGACTATGTTATTGGTAGGAGTCAATAAATTGGTAAGAGTTCAATAGAGCAGATTTATAAAATATGTCCAAATAGAGATGAGTGGTGAGAATCTAGACATAAGTTGGTAGATGTATTAGTCAGGGTTCTCCAGAAGGACAGAACTAATGGAGCAAGGAAAGCTAGTCGGAGTTCCAAAACTGAAGAACTTGGAGTCTGGTGTTCGAGGGCAGGAGGCATCCAGCACGGGAGAAAGATGTAGGTTGGGAGGCAAGGCTAGTCTCTCTTTTCACATTTTTCTGCCTGCTTATATTCTAGCCTCTCTGGAAACTGATGAGATTTTGCCCACAGGGATTAAGGGTGGGTCTGCCTTTGCCAGCCCGATGATTCGAATGTTAATCTCCTTTGGCAACACCCTCACAGACACACCCAAGATCGTTACTTTGTATCTTTCAAACCAGTCAAGTTGACACTCAGTATTAACCATCACACTAGAAAACCCTGACAGCTAAGATTATATGAAACTCACTAAATTAACAGATTGAGGAAAAAACAATGTATTCTGATATAAGAATAAATATTGGTATTATATCAATAGATTAACTTATTAAACTGTATAATAATATTTTAAAATTTACATTGACCAAACAAATCAAAATAAACAATGTAGTGATAAAATATATAAAGTATACAAATGATTTTTTGAGTTCCAAGAAAATAATGTCATTCAAAATTTCAAAATTACAAAGTCACAGAGTTTATCTGAATGATTATAAAAGACTGTGGATTAGAAAATCAAAATATCACTTAGGATAAGCATTTAGATGACACAATCATCCATTCATATATTGTAAAAGTGTACACACTTTGAAAAATAGTAAGCATTTAATATCGTGGGTTCAGAAATAGAACTATGATCACAGTGCTAGCTATAATTTATTGTTCCCAAGTGCTAGAAAATGAGCTAAATGTTTTGATTCACAATCTGATTTAATTTTTATGAGCACCCTTTGAACCCTTTGACTTTCACAAACCCTGTTTTGTGGGTGAAGATATTCAGTCATTTAGAGTCCAAACAAGTCAAACAAAATCAGTAAATACTAAGTATTGAGCTAGAATTAAATTCAAGTCTGTGAAATTCTGGAGTAAAGTTCTTTAACTACATTATACTGCCTCCTAATGAAGAACATCCCCCCACCAAAAAAAAGAAAAAACAACACAACACACACACACACACACATATAAACACACACACACACACACACACACACACACACACACACACACACACACACTTTAACAGAAAAGCTATTACATGAAAATATCGTAACTCAAAGGGATGTAAGTATTAAATTTTATAAAATAATGTTAAATCAAGCCAGAAAATGGCTTGGGATTCAAACAATACCTTTGAATTTTCATCCTTAGAATGTAATGAGTTTATGGTTAATATCCTTGAAACAGCCGAAGTAATTTAAAAACAACTGGAATTTGTTATCTAGATCTATCTATATATCTGTTAAGTAATTTTTAAAAACAGTCTTTTTCATCAAATTAATATTATTGTCAATCCAGAATTCCAAGGTGAACTTTTGGCATAATAAATATAAATCTAAAAATGCCTTATCACAAATTCAGTTGCATTTTTATAAGCTATGAATATTATATCATGTGACTCAACAAGTTACTTTCTGAATTTATTTGAAACTGTAAAAAGGTTATCCATCCTAACAGTATGGGTAAAGTCTTTCTATTGTAAGCATTTGTCAGATTTAATATTTGCTATAGTTTCTCAAATATAGAGCTATATTAGGAGAAAAAAGGGCTCTTAGATATGGTCAATCAATTTTTGTTAACACTATCAAAATAAGGTCAATAAACATGACTTTTTGTGGGAAGTTGTTTTGGATTTGACACTTTGAAGCAAAATTATTTTGACTAACATTTCTTAGAAAATTCAGATACTGGATGGCCGTAATTTGAAACCACTGATTATACAGTACATGTTTTGCTACATGATTGATTCTCAGAGTTCTCAGAGTCTAGATCAAAGCATCTAGAAGGTTTAATTTTTTTCCCACTGGTTTTTAATTCCAAAATAATTATTTGCTGTTTCTTGCCAAAAAGTTTACCTAAAACAATTATGCTCATAGGAAACATATGATAAAATATATTTGCTTTTTGCTTCCCTTATGCTTATTTGTGTTGTAAGGGACTCAGGATGGAAATTGGTCAATGAAACATGAGTTTGAAGACAATGGATTAAATAGTGGAAGTCTATTGCATTTTTTTAAAAAAACAGGACCTAAATGGTATGTTTTATTTTGGTATCATGCTCACTTGTCTGCTGGCATTATTTGACATTGGTCATGCAAAGAATAACTCAAGAACACTTAATAGAAATTAATGAACTTTACTTTTGTGGAATGAAAAAAGTATCTAAAGGAGGAAAATGAAGAACACTGAAAAAGAACCTATAAATCCTGAAAATGTATCTTAAGTAATATATTGCATTTACAAAGTTATTTACAATACTTATCACAATGGGTGGGCAATATTATATGCTAAGGGAAAAAGATTAATAATGTATGGTCTTAATTGTCAAAAAATACATCACATGATTTTACTTTTGAATTTGTAGTCTCTAACCTGGCACTCACTTTATTTCACTTTCACTTTACTTTTTGCACCAATTGGAGGGCTGAGGTTGGCCTAGCAGCAAGACAACCAGTTTAAATTTCAAACAATCCCTAGACTAACTGGGTTTCTTCTGAAAGACAAAAGTGTATTGAAGAGTTCAACAAGATAGTGGGAACTCAAATTTTTTTTTCAACAATATCCTGACTAACTTTAAAGAGAACATTAAAATAAATAGCAAAACTGAAGGTATTCAAACTTGTGTTAAAAGACATCTTAAGCTGGTGAGAAAAAAAGAAAACTTTTTACCATTTTGAAAGGATAAAACTTTTTATGTGTTATTGTTTTACCAATTGCCTACATATTTTAGCATATTTATGGGACTATAATAATAATTAAAATAGCTAATTTTATTTGAGTATCCAATATCTTATAGTTTTTGCAATTTGTATTGTATTCAATATACCATTTACTTGTTACAACAATCTATATATTAGATATTTTTGTCAAACTCTCCATTTTACAAATGACAAAGTTAAGGTTTAGGGAGTCTAGTGTATAACAGTAAATGGGAGAAAAGATAAGTCATTTATACATGCACATACACACACAGGTAGATGGATAGATGTTGTGTATGTGTATATATCTATACATAGAATTAGCTATATATATACACATACATATACATATATCATTTGGCTTTTCAGTATGTTAATATTGTATTGAAATTCATTATAAATTTATCAAGATAATACTATGCTTTATTTTAAAGCTAAAGAAAATGAGAGTAAAAAATATTAAATAACTTGCTGAATAGCACACAGTGTTAAGTTAGTAGGGTTAGAATCCAAGCTTATTCTCTTTCCAAATTGTCCCACTGCCTCTTCATCTAGATCCCATTTATCTCTGTACTGCTTTAGTTCCTTCTCTCCTCGGTTTTCTCTAGGAATTTGCTATACAGAGATGAGATGGGTGTGACAGCATGTTTTAATCCTGCCATAACCGTATGTTTTGCTAGTCTGTATTAGAAAGGATTATGCTAAAATTTCTGTGACTTATGAAACAAAAGACAAGTGCTAACTTCCACTACTTGTCCTATATGTCCAAAAAATGGTATGTACGTCTGAGAGACAAAGACTTACAGAAATATGAAATTCTGTGGCTGCATCATTAGGACATCAGGTCTCCTTGATTGCCATGCCGGGAGTGAAAGCATGGGGTTTCATCAATGACATTTTCCACATTCCAGAAGTGATAGATATCATGTGCCTCATATTCATTGGTCAGACTAGTTTCTGAACCAATCTCATATAGAAGTGGGCTAACAAGTATTGTCTTCCTTGTGCAGAAAGGTAATGAGAACTGGATATTAGTGAACACTAGTTATGTCTACCAGATCATCCTCAAAAAATGTCTTGCTCCTGACATGGGAATTCACAGGAAACAACATCAGCAAGGTCAGAAAAAGAAGACTTTGCATAGAAGATACAAGATGCATAAGGTTTTTGATTGATGAGATTATAGGTAAAATAAAAAGTAATATAAACTGTACACAGCATAAGATTGCCTCCCCAAAGGCAGAAAACAATCTCTCATCCCTATGCTGCAGCTTGAATGAAAAATAATGATACAATTTGCTACTTCTGTGGATAAACAAAGAGACCTAGAAGATTGAAAGGCTCTTAAAAATAACCATTTGGGGGTATAATATTTTATAATGGCTCATGGCTTTTATAATTGTTTCTCACTGTGCCTGAGAAAATCAAAGGAGTACATGCAAAGAAATACAAAGCAGCAGCCAGAGTCAGCAATGACAGGCTCCCCACTGAGTGCCATAAGCTCCATTATCTTCTGTCATAGCAACTCCTCAATCAAAGGGAAATAGTGCACTGGAAGCAGGAGACCAGGAAAAATAAAACATACGCAAATTGGCTAAATTATACCACAAACTACTACTGAAGACACAGTTAAAGAATAATAGAAAATAGCCGGTATTTTCTTACAATTTATTTTTTAAATTCTAGCAAAAATTACATCAATTTACTCTTTTACATGAGATAGTATGCGTTCTCTTAATAATCAAAGAGATGGCTTTTTTTTTTTTTCATTTGTAACAGGTATTTCAGAGTGTTCCTGCCAGTATTATAAACAGAAGTTTATAATATCAATCTGTTCTATTCTTGAGCCTTCCATTCACTGTACAAGGCATGCAAAGTCACAGTTCTTTCCTAAATATTTCATATAAGGTTTGTTGATGTATGTTTTAACTTTAGAGTATATATTGATACATGATCTAATAGATGTGTTTCAACAAGAAAGACATAAGAGCACGTGCTTTGCTAAACCTTTCATAAGTGTCTTTTATCTAAAAATTAGCTTATTTTGTCCGCTGTGTATATGCTTATCTCATAACTATGGTTATAAACACCAGTTTTGTATTTGCCAAATATGCCAATGAACAATTAAAGTATAAATTAAAGAAAATATTCTTATTTCTGTTCTTATATGGCACAGAAACATTATTTTTTAATGTACTTTTAAAATAAACCTTGTCTGCCTTTTAAATCATGAAGATAATTGAGAATTTTCATTTCTCCATCTGATTTCTAAATTTTGCTAGTATTTTTTGAGTTGCATAATCTGTACACTAAATCCAGGTGCTCTGCGTTAACTACTGTAATCTGAATGACCCAACTCTCTACAATAAAATAAATGAGAAGCCTAAGTATATATATTAATTATATATCATTCTTATCTACAGCCCTATACATATTCATAAAAATGATGCCCTTATGATTTATTTCCTTTCTTAGTGTCTATAATTGTCCCACGTTCTAGTACAAATTAATTATTTTAATTTCTGTTGTGTCATTGCAATATTTTATTCCTATTGTGCAAATATGAAAAGGAAAAAATCTTCTGTGCCCTGAGTCCAAATGAAAATCTCAAGCAACAAAAAAGTGAAGTGATTGGGAAAATAAAATCATTATGAACTGATCCCAACAGCATTTCAGTTTCATTAGTGTTCTATTAATTTAATACCGTAACCCGATTTTAAGTTCTGACAAAGTTCTGTATTGCAGATCTCAGTATTAGGTTAATGTATGAATTGTACTGCACTACACATAAAAATGATGTAAATGTGAATGTATAAGAATAGCCTGACAATTTGAAAAGTCTTTGTAATATTTTCAGAAAATATCCTAGATAGGCTATTATTGAATTATTTGATTTTTACAAATTACTTTTAATTATGGAAGCAAACAGTAGTTTTCTCAAGCCTTAACACCATTGAAGATATTTACGTATCTCTGTTTAATAAATAGAACATGGTTTGTAATTCACCCCGATGATTAATATGAATTAGATTTTATGAGGCTTTCAGGCATTATAAAGAATTAAATAATTAAATATGCTTGAAAATTTTCTTAATTCAAGTTTTAAGTAGGTTTTACATAGTGTAAATATGGTCATAAAGAATGGTAGTATTATTGGTAACACACTTAATCCTCATTATATCTCACTATATCCCTCATTATAAAGTACGTACTGTGATTATTCCTATTTTCTAGATGACGAAATGGAGGAACTGAGAGGTTAAGTAACTTGCTTAAGGTTATTCAGCCCAGTAGTTCAGACATGATTTAATCTTTAGTCTGGCTCTAGAGTCTGTACCTCTAATCGATATTATGAAGCGTCCGTTTTTTATTTATGCCCTTTTAATTTTACTCTGGCATATTTTGATTTGGTTTCTTGCATCTGTGGGACTTTTGGATAATGATAACTTATGTTTCTATATTTACAAAAAATAAACAAACATAAAACATTACAAGTTATTGATTTCTATTTTGACTGGGATATACAATCTGTTACAAAGCAGAATGTTAATTGGCTTACCTGCCCTCAAAGGAAGATTTCTTCTGTCTCTGAAATTTTTATGTTGCATCTAAGACTGTTTTTCTCTTGATAACACTAGGATGAGAAAGATGAAAATAGACTATAGCCAGAAGGTGTTACTGCTGTCTCTGTGACTATCTTTTTGCAACTTGAGTTTTTCTTTCAGTTTGTTAATTTGTATTTCAATCTCTCCCATTTCATCTTGGCCCTTCCTAGTCTTCACAGAGTTCATTTACTTACTCATATCATTATCTAACCACTGCAGTCATCTAAGTTTTTAGAAACTTTGATGAGTTTGGGCACATTCAGAGTGGCATGGCCACCAGTTTTAGAGTGCAGAGTACTTCTTAGGAAAGCTGCAGAGTACTTCTTAGGAAAGCTGAACACCTCTATTTCTTCCAAATTTATTAAAAAGTGTAATAGTGTGAAAAAGAGTTATACATAAATGTCTTAGCATAACTATATCTATGTTTTCATCCAGTTATTATGCTAATAGTAGCTTCATCAAATTCAAAGATTTTTATTATTGTTTTACTCAAGGAGAATAACTTTCAACACTTACTGCATATACCTGTGCATATGCAGTATGTACCCACACACAAACACACAATGTATACCTATTGTTTAACAGATTCAAAATAGATATAGTTAAAATCAACAATATTGCTTAGAAAAAATATCTGACATGTGGTAATCTATAATTAAATAATATCATTTTGAATATTGTTATTTTTATTATTACTGTTTTTTATTGATCTTATAAATGATTCTGTTGACATGGTAAAGCCTATCTGAATGATTTAAACAATTATTGAAGGTAATACTAGAGGGAAACAGCTAGGTGATCTGGATAATTCACTTTTTCATTGCTAATGTTATAAACCTCATTTCATAAAATAACTACCAGTGTGAGCCACTATGAAGTATAGCATTCTTCTTTCTTGACTTACACACCTCCACACCATATTTGAAACTGCAATTGTAGATCTCCCAAGTGAAATATGATTGACCTACTGCAACACATTTCATGAAGAGGAACTCAAGTTTCAAATTTGTCCAGGCATTTTTCCACTAAAGAATAAATAAGGCAGAAACTAGTTTGATTAGATTTTCTATCCTGCTTTCCTCCCCTCTATGTTTTTCTGTGATACAAATGTAAACTTGGGGAAAGTTGTTATAACCTAATTAGCAGACTCCTCTGTATCTTTCGGTATATGTAACGACTGTACATTTTCTTCTTTGGTAAAGTTTATTCAGTTTTGATTAGAACCACAATTAAGAAGCAAGCTAATGGTGGAAATGCAAATGTTGATTAACTTGTTTTGAAAACATTTCATTATAGTTGGACATGATAAATTTTAATGCATGATTAAAAATCATAAGCCTCAACCAAGAACATATTTTTAAATAAGTGAAGACATATGTACAAAAGAAAAAGAAAAAAAAAATCCTTTTGAGACCAAACAGTTCTTTAATGAGCTGCTACTCTTCAAGTGCACAAAGCTGTATCTTTGATTATCTAAATTCTACATATTCTTTGTTTTTTACACATTGGAGTTTCTCTTTCTGTTTTCTTGGAAATATACTTTTCATCTTTATTTTTAAAGTCACACCTTGTTCAATTTTACCTATCAGTGTACACTGAAATCTCTTTTTAATTAGCTGCTTAACTACATCTTTACCCTCCATTCCCTGCTTGGCTCAATTTACCAATTTACCAGACTCTTCTTTCTGAAATACTCATTTGAGGGTCTGTTAACCAGTCTGATAAAGACACCCTTCTTTCCTTCTCAAATTCTCAACAAATTAAAAAATAAGACAAAAACATAAAGCAAATTGGATGACAAAATATCAATATACCAATAAAGACAATGTTGGGGAGTCTAATTAAGTATGACTGATACCCAAACCCAAGAATTTGGCAAACTTACCAACCTAAAGCAGAGAAAGTTCTAAACTGGCCCAAATCCCAGGGAAGTGGCTTCATCCAGGAGGACCAGAGGGAGGTTAAAGGCAGGCTTATTAATGTGGGGCGGTAAACTTAAATATTATTTTTCAGCTTACCAATCAGTTAAACTCTGGGGCTCCTGGGATAAAAACAGTGAGGGAAGTTCATTCCTGATTTGGCTCTCTGTTTGTCTGTTACTGGTGTATAAGAATGCTTGTGATTTTTGCACATTAATTTTGTATCCTGAGACTTTGCTGAAGTTGCTTATCAGCTTAAGGAGATTTTGGGCTGAGATAATGGGGTTTTCTAAATGTACAATCATGACATCTGCAAACAGAGACAATTTGACTTCTTCTTTTCCTAACTTAATACCCTGGATTTCTTTCTCTTGCCTGATTGCCCTAGCCAGAACTTCCAACACTGTGTTGAATAGGAGTGGTGAGAGAGGGCATCCCTGTCTTGTGCCAGTTTTCAAGGGGAAAGCTTCCAGTTTTTGCCTATTCAGTATGATATTGGCTGTGGGTTTGTCATAAATAGCTCTTATGATTTTGAGATACGTTCCATCAATAATGAATTTATTGAGCGTTTTTAGCATGAAGAGGTGTTGAATTTTGTCAAAGGCCTTTTCTGCATCTATTGAGATAATCATGTGGTTTTTGTCTTTGGTTCTGTTTATATGCTGGATTACATTTATTGATTTGCGTATGTTGAACCAGCCTTGCATCCCAGGGATGAAGCCCACTTGATCATGGTGGATAAACTTTTTGATGTGCTGCTGGATTCTGATTGCCAGTATTTTATTGAGGATTTTTGCATTAATGTTCATCAGGGATATTGGTCTAAAATTCTCTTTTTTTGTTGTGTCTCTGCCAGGCTTTGGTATCAGGATGATGTTGGCCTCATAAAATGAGTTAGGGAGGATTCCGTCTTTTTCTATTGATTGGAATAGTTTCAGAAGGAATGGTACCAGCTCCTCCTTGGCCATCAGAGAAATGCAAACCAAAACCACAATGAGATACCATCTCACACCAGTTAGAATGGCAATCATTAAAAAGTCAGGAAACAACAGGTGCTAGAGAGGATGTGGAGAAATAGGAACACTTTTACACTGTTGGTGGGACTGTAAACCAGTTCAACCATTGTGGAAAACAGTATGGCGATTCCTCAAGGATCTAGAACTAGATGTACCATATGACATAGCCATCCTATTACTGGGTATATACCCAAAGGATTATAAATCATGCTGCTATAAAGACACACGCACACGTATGTTTATTGCGGCACTATTCACAATAGCAAAGACTTGGAATCAACCCAAATGTCCATCTGTGACAGACTGGATTAACAAAATGTGGCACATATACACCATGGAATACTATGCAGCCATAAAAAAGGATGAGTTTGCGTCCTTTGTAGGGACATGGATGCAGCTGGAAACCATCATTCTTAGCAAACTATCACAAGAACAGAAAACCAAACACCACATGTTCTCACTCATAGGTGGGAACTGAACAAAGAGATCACTTGGACTCGGGAAGGGGAACATCACACATGGGGGCCTATTATGGGGAGGGGGAGGGGGGAAGGATGGCAATGGGAGTTATACCTGATGTAAATGACGAGTCGATGGGTGCTGACAAGTTGATGGGTGCAGCACACCAACATGGCACAGGTGTACATATGTAACAAACCTGCACCTTGTGCACATGTACCCTAGAACTTAAAGTATAATAATAATAATTAAAAATAAATTTTTAAAAAAAGAGTGAGGGACAAGAAGAGGCCTTTCACATAGAAGACAACATCAGGAGTGGGGAAGAATATTTCTACTGACAGCTCCTTTCATGATGCCACTGCCACTTAATAATTTATATTGCTTTTATATTTCATATCAAGCCCTATATTCACTGCATTTCAAGAAACTTTGTAAATTTTGACCTCTATCTCTTCACAACCCTATTCCCCAATTCCCTGTGTTCTCCCATTAGTTTTGACCATTGCCAGTCCACATTATCTCTCACGATAACCTAATTTACAAAGTCCCTTCCTTATGTTTCCCTATGAATCATAATGAATATTCTATCTGCTTTCCTTTTTTTTCCAAATACTATTTTAACCCATTCAACTTCTCAATTATTTTTTCTTTTGACTTTTTTTTTTACTAAACTTCGAGTAGTTAGATTTTGTCTTCCTCACTGAACAGTGAGGCCCTTAAAGTCACTGGTAATGCAACACAGCACCTAACACAGAGTTGACATATACTACTCATTAAGTGCTATTGAAAAATAAAATATAAAACATTGTTTCCAAACTCATAGTGCTGAACACTTTGGTGATTTTATTACTGTGTTTTTATAAAATTTTAAGTTGTAATACTGTTAGGTATAATGGATTAAGAAATACAATAAATTTTGTATACAGAACTTAATCTTAGATTTCCATGACATTTCTCATCATCAGATCAAACACAAATTATATTTAGGGCCAAAACAGAAGACATGGATATTTTTTTTTCTCATGGACAGCACAGTTAAGGGCAAGTGGGGGACAGGGCATCATCAAAGAACATGGTTTGGCAGATTCAGAACTGGTGCTCTGGCTTTTGCCATGAAGCTTTCATGAAGAGAGCCATTCTGTGATGGACATGTTGAAGGAAAATTTGTCTTCTCCTCTTTCACTAATAAGTTCCTGATGAAAGAGAATACTGAAATAATAAGAGAATATTCCAGGGATTTGGAAATTACTGATGAATTGAGAAAACTTACACCCACTTAACACTGGGAGTTTTCTGAGTACAAACACCAGAAACATGCTTGTTGCTGTTGACTCCTGGAGGAAGAAAGATAGAGAAATGGCCAAGAAGAATAGTTAGATGAACTAGTAAATGTTTAACAGCCAGTTCTAGGGGTGGAGGTGAGGGAAATCTTACATGTAGCATTTGATAAAATTTTATCAGTGTAAATATGCCCACCATGGCGAATTTCAAGCTACCAATATGAGGTCAATAAACAGAGAAATGGGAAGAATGTCACATAACTGGTCCCAATAAGCCCATGTAAGTGGCTCCTGCACCAATCTGGCTCGGTAACTGGTGACAATTTTCACTTCAGGTTTCCTCTGGAGACAACTTTCATGTGGATTCCATTTTTAAATTTTTGGTTGTGTAAACGGAAGTACTATATGTTTAAATTTCCCCAAAACTTACATGTCTGTATGCTAATCCATTCTTCTTATGCTTCCTAATATCTAAGAGATACAAACACATAAATCCCATAAAAATAGCAACAGAACTAACATACAGGGGAGACAAAAATGTTTCAATAAAGAAGTAAGATGAAAGGTGTTCTAACATTGTCTGAGCTAATTGTACCAGAATTTATAATAGACTATTGACCTAAAATATATATTATTTTAATCAGAATGAACTAGGATATCTGAAAGCTGCTGTCTGCTGCAAAATAAAAATAGGCCTCATAAAACAAATTCAGAGGTATTAGTTAAATAGTGTTATTGTACATTATCTGAGCTGTGACTATGCAGGTTTTACCTACTATGTGAGACTTGCAGAACTAAATTTTCATTCCAAATTATTTCCATCTGTGACAATTCTAATTTTTCTTTTTTTAAATTTTATTTATTTATTTATTTACTTATTTTTATTATTATACTTTAAGTTCAGGATCAAGTTCACACATAATAATATTAACCTTAAATGTAAATGGACTAAATGCTCCAATTAAAAGACACAGACTGGCAAACTGGATAAAGAGTCAAGACCCATCAGTTTGCTGTATTCAGGAGACCCATCTCACATGCAGAGACATACATAGGCTCAAAATAAAGGGATGGAGGAAGATCTACCAAGCAAATGGAGAACAAAGAAAAGCAGGGGTTGCAATACTAGTCTCTGATAAAACAGACTTTAAACTATCAAAGATCAAAAGAGACAAAGAAGGCCACTACATAATGGTAAAGGGATCAATTCAACAGGAAGAGCTAACTCTCCTAAATATATATGCACCCCATACAGGAGCACCCACGTTCATAAAGCAAGTCCTTAGAGACTTACAAAGAGACTTAGACTCCCATACAATAATAATGGGAGACTTCAACACCCCACTGTCAACATTAGACAGATCAACGAGACAGAAAGTTAACAAGGATATCCAGGAATTGAACTCATCTCTGCACCAAGCAGACCTAATAGACATCTACAGAACTCTCCACCCCAAATCAACAGAATATACATTCTTCTCAGCACCACATCACACTTATTCCAAAATTGACCACATAATTGGAAGTAAAGCACTCCTCAGCAAATGTACAAGAACAGAAAGTATAACAAACTGTCTCTCAGACCACAGTGCAATCAAACTAGAACTCAGGACTAAGAAACTCAATCAAAACCGCTCAACTACATGGAAAATGAATAACCTGCTCCTGAATGACTACTGGGTACATAACGAAATGAAGGCAGAAACAAAGATGTTCTTTGAAACCAATGAGAACAAAGATACAACATACCAGAATCTCTGGGGCACATTTAAAGCAGTGTGTAGAGGGAAATTTATAGCACTAAATGCCCACAAGAGAAAGCAGGAAAGATCTAAAATGGACACTGTAACATCACAATTAAAAGAACCAGTGAAGCAAGAGCAAACGCATTCAAAAGCTAGCAGAAGGCAAGAAATAACTAAGATCAGAGAAGAACTGAAGGAGATAGAGACACAAAAAACCCTCCAAAAAAATCAATGAATCCAGGAGTTGGTTTTTTTAAAAGATCAACAAAATTGATCGACCGCTAGCAAGACTAATAAAGAAGAAAAGTGAGAGGAATCAAATAGATGCAATAAAAAATGATAAAGGGGATATCA
Source organism: Rhinopithecus roxellana (assembly GCF_007565055.1). Classification (NCBI taxonomy): domain Eukaryota; kingdom Metazoa; phylum Chordata; class Mammalia; order Primates; family Cercopithecidae; genus Rhinopithecus; species Rhinopithecus roxellana. The sequence goes on from NC_044562.1 coordinate 39,742,310, forward strand.
CCACTGACCCCAGAGAAATACAAACTACCATCAGAGAATACTATAAACACCTCTACGCAAATCAACTAGAAAATCTAGAAGAAATGGATAATTTCCTGGACACTTACACTCTCCTAAGACTAAACCAGGAAGAAGCTGAATACCTGAATAGACCAATAGCAGGCTCTGAAATTGAGGCAATAATTAATAGCCTTCCAACCAAAAAAAGTCCAGGACCAGATGGATTCACAGCTGAATTCTACCAGAGGTACAAGGAGGAGCTGGTACCATTCCTTCTGAAACTATTCCAATCAATAGAAAATGAGGGAATCCTCCCTAACTCAATTCTAATTTTTCTTACGTTCATTTCTCTCTTTTTTTTCTCTTCCAAATTTGAATCAGTTGCCAAATCTAGTAAAATCATTTTCCAATTTTCTCTCATTAATCCATTCATTTTTCACGTCAATGCCCACCATTAGTTTATCCATGTGTAATTTTTGCAACTGTTTTCTTTGTAATTTTTATACATCCATCCTTACCTCATGCTGGCTCTGCTATGGTCTATTAATTCTACTAAGGTCTGTTTTTTGTGTGTGCAAATGTTGCCCTTTTTTTATTAACACTTGACTGCAACTTTCCCTGCAATCTCATTGCCTGTGCCTTCTGCCACGTGCTCTACATCGAGCCAAAATGAATTGTTCAGTGTTCCCCCAATTAACAACACACATTTTTACATCTTTGATGTTGTTGTTTGTAGTTTTTTTTTTCAAGATTTTTCTATTTTGCCCAGGTTGGAGTGCAGTGGCCAGGCACAGGCAAGAAGATAATGCAATAAAGTCCTGAATTCCTGGTCGCAAATAATCTTATTGCCTCAGCCTTCTTAGTAGCTGGAACTACAGGAATGCACCACTACACCCTACATAGTTTTACTTTTACTGGGCTGATCTCTCTTCCTGAAATATTCTTCCATCAACTTGTCCCCTTTGGATCACATCTCTGGTGTTATTTCATTTTGAAGGGACTTGACTCAATCGGTTGAACTTATGTTTCATTCTATACCCTTTGTTGCGATGCTAATAGGACTTACCTCTATTGATCACAGATGCTTTATGATATGTATCTGCCTGATGGATGATGAGTCCAGCAAGGGAGAGATGTATTTATCTTTATATTGCTAATGTCTATTATATGACAGGAAATTGTGGCCATGTGATAAATATTAAGGAAACTTGTGTGAGGGGGCTGTGTAGATGCTGAAAACATGTCACTATTGTTTTTCATAATGTTTTTCATCATGTCCATAACGTTTTTTGTAATGCCTCTAAGGTAATCTAGGATGGTGCTGAATTTTTAAGAAGTTTAAGGAATTACATTAAGGAATTCTAGGCAAGGGATATGAAAAGAAGTATATAGAACTCAAAATTTAAGATAGTAATTCCTGTGAATGGTAGCTGTGAGTGAGAATATGTGAAAGGCAATGGTTTATGTGTTATCCTTCCAACACATATTGTGATAATGCAGTCAATATTTTAAAAAGCATATTTTAAGTGGCTTGTTAAATATCTGATATATATACAGACCTTTCTGAGATTTTAAAAGGTGTGTTTCTATAAAAATAAATTTCAATTTATTTGTCATACACAAAACCTATCCATAGCAGCCAAATCCTAGAATTGGTGTACATCGTTTTTGTTATATATCAATTAATATATAGTTAATATCAACCAAACAACATAATTTCATATGTATGTATTATGTGCCAGGCAGTGCTTTCAACGTTTTACATCGATTACGTTGTTTTACAAATGTTATCTTTGTTTTATCAATGAGAAAATGCAACTGTTGAGATGGCTTGTCCATGATTGCATATAGTAGCTGTGAAACATATTGCAATCTACGTGTTGGTTACTTCATAGAACATATAATCACTTGAATGTGCTGACACTTTAGACAGTAATGACTAAGAATTTTTGCCTTTGAATTCAGAAAGTAGATATCTCAATATCATGTACATGGCAAGATATGATTTTACTAGCCATTCCCAGAAGATCCCAATAGTTACTTGTGTATTCAGAGAAATATATTTGCACAATGGCTGTATCTGCAGAGGATTCTATATGTGGATTTCCAGTCCGAATTCACTAAGTCATGAGAAGAATTGAGGGGATTTGCTACTATGTGAATTGTTCTAGTTGGCCGACACACCAAAATCTATACCCAATCCATATCCACTTCACAAAGGATTAACATCCTGAATGATTCAGCTGGATTTTTAAATACATTGATGGCACTGTAGTGTGAACAGTGAAGGGAGGAAGCATGCCACATTCCAGATAACATCAATGATGTCACTAGGGACTTTGTGTTCTCTGCCTCCTATCCAATGCTGGGAAGATTGATCAGAAATTTGCAAGTGCTGCAACATTTTCAAAAATGAGGAGCATGTACAAAACCTCCTAAAGAAAGAAGTGCCCTGACAGTTGTGTCTTTATTTGATTATTGTTTATGTCCCAGTGGCTTAAGTTTCATTAGATTTGGTTCACTTTTATATTTAACATTTGAGGCACAGTGCTTGGAACGGAATAGGCATACAGCAAGTTTTGATATAAATAATTAATTAGGAAAACTGATGGAAGAAGTAGAAGCTACCTGGAACTCATGTTTGTTTGTCTGAGGTTCATACTAAATCTCTCTGAAGAGATACAGTATAATGTCTCAAACTAGAAAGCTGCAGCCCTACAGTAAAGATTAGGAAAGACTGATCTCTACCAAATGAGTTATTTTGGGGGAGTGACTTGTGCCAGATTTTCTAAAGTATGCACTGAAAAGTGAGTTTTCCTTTCCTGAAGGATGAATAAAGCATTCAGAAGGAATTACGTGTCTTAGACGGAAGTTTGTCTTGGAGGAAAATATTCGTGAGTACTTCGACAAGAGCTATGGCAATTATATCAGTGAGCAGGAGAATCATTGCATATTATGATGTATTTTAAACTATTTCAGCAATATTTTCTGTCCCTCATCCTTGGCACTGGTTGGAGGAAGAGAATGTTCTAGGAATGAGAGAAGAATGAACTGGAATTCAAGTAATCTAACTGATGGGGTGTATTAGTGAGGGTTCTCTAGAGGGATGGAACTAATAGGATATACTTATATGTGAAATGGAATTTATTAAGGAGAATTGACGAACATGATGACAAAGTGAAGTCCAATGATAGGCTGTCTGCATGTTATGGAACAAGGAAGCCAGTACTCCCAAAACTTCAAAAGTAGGGAAGCCAACAGTGCAGCCTTCAGTGGTGGACAAGGGCCTGAGAGCCCCTGGCAAACCACTAGTTTAAGTTCAAGAGTCCAAAAGCTGAAGAACTTGGAGACCAATGTTCAAGGGCAGGAAGCATCCAGCACAGGAGAAAAATGAAGGACAGAAGATGCATGAAGTCTGGCCCTTCCAAATTCTTCTGCTTGCTTTATTCTAGCCATACTGGCAGCTGATTAGATGTTGCCCACCCACATTAAATGTGGATCTGTCTCTCCCATTCCACTCACTCCTTTGGCAACACCTTCGCAGACACATCCAGAAACAATACTTTGAATCCTTTAATCCAATCAAGTTGACAGTTGATATTAACCATCACATGGGGCATGTTGCAAATTCCCATGTGCGATCCCTTTCTTCCTCAACAATAGTGCCCTGGGAAATGTATAGAATACACATTTAAACAAACAAATTTAAACTGTATAATAGTTTTATATTAAAAGTTTTGTATTTATCAGGGTGTCTTTCATAGTTTAGGAGAAAAAGAAAAAAAGAAAAGGATTCCAAGTGGGGATTTTATTCATCAAAGAATTATGATAAAATTGTATATATTATTTTTTGTTAATTTGAAATTATCTCTTTTTTACTACTCACTTTTATTTATGAAGTTGAAAGAATGCATCATGAATTAAAACAGACATCATATTTAAGTTTTTAATTTTTATTTTAAAACAAATCAAAACTCTAAATGAACATTACACATACTATTAGCTCTAAGTTTTAAGTTTTGGGGGGCTGATCATACTTTTTCCTAATCAGCAGACATTGAAAAACAAATTGCATTTAAGTTTCTTGATTATATACATTATTCAGGTAGTTAAGTCTTCACAAACATGTCATACGCATACTAAATATTTGGTACAAAGCTTCCAGATTAGAGTCAAGAATTCCCTTTTGCGTGACAGAATTTTAGCAAAGCAGACATGTTGTGAAATTAGATATTTGTAATTAATTACCATTAAGTATTTGTTCTAAGTTACATTTGTTATTATTTATTATTGCAAAAGATAACCTATAGCATTTGCTTTTCACCTACCTCTTTCTTCATTACTTGATCAGATTTTACTTTTAAAAGAAAACCATATATGAAAAAAGTGATTTCTTTTTAACTAAGCCATTTAATTGCTGGAACTAACACATTGTTCTAAGTGCTTTTAAATATGTACCTTTAGAAAAATTTCAAATTTCATAATTCATATCTACATGATCCTTATAAGTTAAAATATGTAATGTAAATCTTCAATTTAGTTTTAAAAATGTGTGTGTGGTATGTGTATGTATTTGTGTGTATCTGTATGTGTTTCGTTTTCTCTTATATCTTTAGGGAAGAAAAGAAATAGTGCTTGGTGTGTATATACACATATACACATACACATTCACATACACACACACTCATACACACAGATAAAAGAGAGGCTCAAATGTCTTTGTTGAATAAACAAAACATCAGTATTATCATAGCAATTTTTAAGTAGAGCCTTTGGAGATGATCTGCCAGATTTCAAAACCTAGCTGCACTACTAGAAATGTCATCTTGAGCAAGCTAGCTAACTGTTCTGAGCCTTGACTTATCCATCAGAAAATAAAGTTAACAAACATAGGGTTGTAATGAGGTCTAAATGGGATCATCTACATGGTAGGTATGCAATAAATACAAATTATAATTGTTTTTAAAATGCACTTACTAAAATTAATGAGAATATGACAGTGATTTGTGATGTTATATTGATCATAATAATGTTTTAATTTATTCAGTCAGTTAAGGCTTTTAATTGTCCTAGTCCTATGGCATTTGAAAGATTGAAAAGGAGATAAATTTACAAATGTCTTATGACGTACAAATGCTGCTTAATAATTTTTAAATTATGGAAGGTTTTCAGTTATTTCTAAAGCATAAACACATTTTTAAAATTTTAATTAGTGGAGAATATTCGTGTTCATCAAAAACTTCTTGTTTATTATCTTTGAGCTTTTTCATATCTTGTTCAGTTGTGAGCAAGGGAATAATTCCCCTTTGAACTTACTCTCTTCTGTGAGTTATGGTAACTAACTCTATAAGAAGACCTGAATATTAAAGTGAAGTTTTCTCTTTTTAACTGAATAAATTTTCCTTCTTTTTCTGCCACAGTTAAAAATGTTTCTCAAGTCTTGTCAAGAAAAAATATAAGAACTTCTTTTAAATGTAATAATTCAATGTGCATTAAGGAATTCTGTGTTATTTAAGATAGTCTTTACAAATGCTGCCCATTGTTGTCCAGTATTAGAGCCACCAGTCATATGTAGCTACTGAGCACCTAAAATGTTAGTAGGATGAAGAAACTAAATTTTTAATTTTATTCTATGTAAATCATTAAACTTAAATTTAAATCTCCACATATGGTTTGTAGCACTGGATAGAATAGGTGAAATGAAAAGTCATAACTGGTAAGTTCCACATATCAAGCTGGAAATGTGCTTTCAAATAAAGTACTACTATAAGTAAAAATAAAACAATATACATTTTTACTTTTTTTTTTTTTTTTTTTTTTTTTTTTTTTTTTTTTTTTGAGATGGAACCACACTCTGATGCCCAGGCTGGAGTGCAGTAGCGCTATCTTGGCCTCAGCCTCCCTGGTAGCTGGGACTACAGGCTCTCGCCACCATGCCAGCTAATTTTTGTATTTTTAGTAGAGACAGGGGTTTCACCATGTTAGCCAGGATGGTCTCAATCTGCTGACCTCGTGATCCACCCACCTCTGCCTCCCAAAGTGCTGGGATTACAGGTATGGGCCACTGTGCCTGACCATTTTTACTTTTAATAACAATTTTATATTTTTCATTTTTAATAACATTACAACATAGATCCCACCCAGGGAACTCTCTCTCCCTTCATCTCTCCTCTCCCGCTCTTTTCGTCTATGTCTATCTTTCTGTTTATCTCTCTATATACTGTACATGTTTCTCCTAGCAGTATGCATATAGTCCTGCTTCAATGAGAGAAGAGAATAAAAAAGAAAAACTCAATACATGTTGCAGAGATTTAAAATGCTAACTCAGACACAAATTTTGTATCTTCTCTTTTCTCCCACTGTTCGAGATAGGTAGACGCTTATTTTTATTTCATTGAATAATAAATATAAACTGTACTGATCTAATTTTACTTCCATTTCATAAGGCATGGTATTTTTTTGAGAGTAGAAGTATTCCTTTTCCTATCTCAAAATGTTTCAAACATGTATCTATTGTGATTTAATCTATGCTGTGGCAAGACCACAGCAATGAATGTATCTGTAAAGTTTTTTAGTTTTGTTTATTCATTTGTGCCATGGGAAAATAAAAGCAAAATGTCAGTGAAATAAATTTATTTTCTGATACTGCAGCCTACTAATATGATTTCTCCTAAGGATACAGATCCGAAAACTGTCCATGTTTAGGATTTAGATGTGTTTGGGTCTTATAAATTATCTTAATCTACATAAAAAATATGTTGATCAATAAAATGTATCCCTAAGTATGATAATATATTTGAAACAATGATCATTTGAATTACTTTATTGTGACAAGGATTTTGGAATAATTAAATGAAAGGAAAGTATGAAGTACTATTTATATGGATAGTGATGCTCTGTGCAGGATAACTAGAAAAAGGACTGGAGCTCTAGGAAAGGTATGAGTTTTAGTCACAGATGAAGGCCACTAACATTTCCACAACATGTACTTTTTTAGGATGCTTCCCCGAGCTCAATACTTCTAATCCCTCTGACTTCACTTTGCCATCTCTAAGGCTTCAACCCAGTCTTTCGAGGCAGTTGCAGATTTTGGTATTGTTCCAGAAGGAACCTGTAGCACTACATTTTCAGTAAGGGCAAGGACACAAACATCTGTAGACCACAGATGCCTGACTGTAAATTATCATACCATGTGACCAGAAGCTGGAGAGTAGGGACCCTACGGCTGTAACTCAACATTTATTTTTCCCTTCACAACACCTAAATTTTACTATGTCATCTCTCTTAATGAGCTTGTATTAAAAGTTTCTAGATCTGTTAAATATGCAGGTGGATGTGATAGCCTGCAGTTTAGCCCTCTACAGCCACTATTCCATGCACTCCATTCAAAAAGAAAGATTGTATATATGTATGTGTGTACACATATTCATGTGTGTGTCTAATTCAAGGTGATAGAGTTAGTAACTGAGACTGTGTGTTTCAGTGCTGTGGACAGGGATCAACAATCAAAGTGAAGATTATAAATAGAACAATAAAGATTATAAATTAAATAAAATGTTAAAAATATTCTGAAAGAGTTGAGGTTGTAGCTCACTAGTGAAGGGCATAGATAAGTGACTGCTGTGTATCTCATAAGGAATTGTAATATATTCTGATGGCAAGGGGTAGCATTCATTGTGTTTTTTATGAGGAAGTCACATAAAAAAGCTGGGATCCAGCTATGTTTGGGAAAATAACCATGATAGCAATGTGTGAGATGTATGAAGAAAACAGGCTGAAAGTAGGATGAAAAGTTAGAAAACGTTTGTAATTGTCTAGATTAGGGATGAGGAAATCTTAAACTAGAAAAATACATAGACAGTAAAAATCTAGTCCATATCAGGACTAGATTACTAGATATTACTGATATCTCCATATCAGGACATACAGATATATGTATACATATATATACACATATATATACACACACACACACACACACACACATATATATATTGATTGAGGAGAAAGGACAAGATAGATGTCTGGATTTGGAAAATATTCATATGGAGATTATAATTAAAGATTTATATTTGGTGATGTACTCTTGAAAGAAAGCCTAACGTGCAAGGATGGATTAAAAATTTTGGAGGGTGGAATAGTTCTCGATGATGAACAGGTTCCATTTGTGTTCATTGATTAGAAGTGTTGGGACTGTGGAATGGGCCACAAAACTCCTTGTTTGGGGTGTTATACATACCATCAACATTGACATTGAATTTTGCTCTAAGGATATTTAATGAAAAGGACAAGGTTGTTTTTTTGGTAGTATTTAATCTTCGTCAACCTCATACTTACTAAAGGTGTATGTTACATGAATTACATTTGTAAAAATGTCTATGGTACAGTATAGTAATTTGTATCTGCTTAAATTTTTTAACTATATTTGTCAAAAAAAGAATCTGAAAATATTCATTGATATTGTGATACTCATCTCAGTAATTTTGACTTGACTCATCTTATTGTAATTATAACAACCAGTTAAAATTCCTTTAAATATATTCTCAAAGTTTAGGGGGAAAATAGTTTTCTACCTAGATAAATTGTAAGATAAAAGTCAATGGTAATTATATTATAAATATCATTAAACAAAAACATAATTCAAAAATTCTGTTTTTTTACAATTTTATGCAAATGAAATAATATTGAATTTATTCTTTAAAAAGTTTTAAAATAACAAGGCTGTATAACTTCTGTCATTCATAGTCTATGTTTTTATTCATTAAAATGACATGCTTATGCAAGAGATAGTTATTAAACAGTTTGTTCAGGTAATAATTTATGAAAAATTACTGATGAATAGTCACTTCTCATCTCTCACAGCAAGAATGAAATCAGTCACTTTTTCAAAACACCTTAATGGTGAATATTTCTCGAGCATTCCCTTCATACTGCCATCCTATTACAAGACCTTTTCATCTTTCTTCTGCATTTTTATTTACTTTTTATATTAGCCTTCTAACTTGCTTTCTTGCTTTCACTTTTCTTCCCCTTTATTTCATCTTCCACACAGGAAGTCAGTGTTCCTTTAAAAATCCTATTCAAAAATGTCCAATGCTTTATATAGAGTAAAAACAATTTATTATGGCCTGAAGACCTTACATAATTCATTCAGCCAGGTCCTCATGAACCAACCCCCTTCCCCACCCCACTCCCCGCTCCCCGCCCCCGACACACACACACACACACACACACACACACACACACACACACACACACACACACACTTTTCTTTTCTGATTTCAGGTCCACTAAAGATATTCCTGGTGCAATGCTCCCACTTTTGCTGTTCCATCTGCCTGGGATGAATCCTCTGGATTCTTATGTGCTCCTCTCCCTCATGTCATTCTTTTATCTGATCAATAAATGCCCCCTCAAACCTCAAAAAAGCAAAGCAAAGCAAAGCAAAACAAAAACAATTCTTGCATTTTTCTATTTACTTTCACTGATTTTATTTTTTATAACACTTTCGCTATGCAAAATTTAACAGAATGTCAGTATTTTTAGTTTAGTTTTGGTCTCTCTCAGTAGAATATAAGATCCATATTTGTAGATTCTTTTTTTTTTTTTTTTTTTTTTGCCTCTGAATTTCTAACACCTAAAACAGTGCCTGACATAAAATAGTTACTGGAAATGCTATGGTGAATGAGTATCATTCATTGACATTTGTTGTATGAATTATATTGTATTGAATTAATGATTCTGGAGATATGCATTAAAGCACACACTCCTATTAACTACAATAGTAGCATTCAATTGTTGCTAATTATTTTACAAAAATGCTTAGAAGTATCCTTTCTTCATTTTTTCCCCAAGAACTTCTATTTTTATGTGTTATTAGAATAAAAGGCAGGTGAATAACACCTGAACATAAAACATTATCAGTTATATGGTGTGCTATTTTCCAATATGTATATTACATTTTTTATTAGTAATTGAGGAATCAATATTTTATATATGCATGGAAATTTTTTAAATAGTGTTTTTGCAGCTCTGAAAAGCTAGTCAGCATTTATTTTGTTTATATATTCCTTAAAGTAACCTTGATGCTTAGGTATATCTAAAGGCATGGGTATTAAAATTGCATCCAACCCTGTGTGAAATTTTCAGTATTAAAATGCATGCTGTCTGATTCCTGGAATCTATTATCTCCTGTATATAGATAAGTGTGCAAGTTATGCTTCTTATGACACTTTTGTGTTTTTGGTCTATCAGAGGCATTTCTTTGATTAGACCTTTGAGTAAGTGATTGGAAATTCAAATAACAAAAAGAAGACAGACCTTTAATTTTTATTCAGAGAATCTGAGGCCGTAATTTTTAAATAGAAAGCAGACTGGTGGAAATAGAAAAATAGCACTTGCCTTAAAAATAAAGATTTCCTAGCCTACCCATGGATGTTCTGAAACAGAATTCTAATTAGGGAGTCCAACAGTCTTTTTTTAATAGATGCCCTAAGTCTTTGCTCCTTAAAATATAATCTGTAGACTGGCAGTATTAGTCTCACTTGGGAATTTTTCAGAAATTCAAAATTCTCACCCACATTCTAGATATACTGAGTCAGAATCTACATCTTAACAAGAGGCGCAGGTGTTTCCTGTGTATGTAGCATTTTGAGAAGCAGTACTTTAGATGATTCTGATGCCTACCTGGATGCAGAAAATAATAGAGTCTAGAAACTATAGTGTAACATTGGAGACTGTGGATAAAAGGCAAAAATGGCTGGAAGCAATCTTTCCTAGAAATGATTCTGATATCCAACTATTGATTTCTGTGTCTTTCAAGCAAGAAGAGCTCTTTGCTCTGTCCCACTCCAAAGGATTTTTCAAAGAAAAATGTGCATAGCGACTAAACTCAAATTGTTCTCTGAAGTCAACATTCTGAAAGTGTAAGCTCTTAACAGGCATGAGCTGTCCATTTCTTAAAATTCTTATTATATCACTTTATGAGTATTTGGTTTACTCAATATAATGAAAGTAAATTTCTATTCACTATAGAATTTTGAATATTTAAAATTGAAATTATATAGGAGTAGAATTTTTAAAAGTCAACGTAGTAATAATTATTTAATGACCAGCATCGATGCATCAATATCTTCCTTTTTCATGTTCCTAGTAGTCCTAAGATGCATTTCCCATTGACACAAAACCTGCTTACTAGGAATATCCATGTAGAAAAATTGGGAACCCAATAAACAAAATTAGCCCCAAATATATTTCTACATATAATGATGTGAAATAGTTTATTTTAAAGAAAAATTTATGTATGTAACTGTCACAAGATTCTTGTGGTATTGGTTTTCCAACCATAAATCTCTGCGGCTGGTGGTGCCTTTGCCCAAGTTTTGCTTGGGCTGGCTGGCCTTGTTCCTCCCACTTGGCCTGACAGGTTGCACTGGGCTTGTGCTACCGGCCTGAATCTCATGCCTGCCAAGGGTGAGCCAGGCGTGGAGTGGCAAGGGTGTGTGAAAAGGCCAGCATGGGGTCCGACCACTGCACACAGCCAGGCACAGTGGCTGCAGCGGGTTGGGAAGCTCCAGGCTCCAACACGGACACCAGCTCCCTCAGAGGCTGTGCTGGACCAGGCATACCTCAAGCTGCTTCCACAGCTGGCACAGAAGGTAGGAGATGCCAGGAACCACAGAGCACCAAAGAGGATGTCACAGTCCTGGCTCGAGGAGCTCCTAGGTCTGGGCTTCGCAAAGATCTACAGCTTTTCTTTCCTACTTGTCACCCACAACATGGAGAGCAAGGGGCGTGTTTCAGCCATTTTTGTTACAGCTCTTTTAGCTCCACCATATGGCAGGTCCCGAGTTCTTGTCCCACATCCAGGAAGAATGAGGTACGTGGACTAGTGGAGGGTGAACAGGGCTAAGAGGTGCTTTATTGAGTGACAGAACAGCTCATAGGAGATTTGCAGTGGGTAGCTCCTCTTCACAGTCAGGTTATCCCAACCAGAGTCCAGCTGTCAGCAGAGACACAGGCTCCTCTCTGCAGGCAGGTTGTCCTATTGCCTGCTCAGCTCTCCGCAGAGAGGAGACCCACAATGGGTAGCTCCTCTCCACAGGCCAGTCATCTTGTAGTCTCACTAAGTCTGGCTGAGTCCCGGGTTTCTGTGCACTTCAGAGGTTAGGGAGTGCATGCTGATTGGTCAATGAGCAGCTATCAGTGGGCCGGGAAACAGCACCGTAAGTTCTCACTCTGGTCCCAGTAACTGGCAGCCTGGAACCCAGGCATCAGGCTGTCCCTGGCCTGAAGATGGAGTTTCACTGGGGACCCTCCCCTTTCCACCTAGAAGCCTGTCTGCCTCCTACCGCAATTAACTTCTCATCCACGGTTCCCATGGCTCCTGAGCTGTTCCTGCAGAGGGTTGCCTGCAGACCTGCACCACGCAGCTCTTAGCCTACCTTTTGCCTCCTTCTGGTGCTTGTCAGCCCCCAAAGTCTGGAAGGGGCCAAGCACACACACACCTTTATGGGTTGTGACAACACCTGGTCTTGGCTACAATTTTGCCCCAAAATAGGAGTGTGTACCAGGAGCGGTGACAGGCCCAGCAGCAAGGTCAGGTACTTCTGAGCTTGTGGGGGCATGGGAGGGTTACCAGGTACCAGAGAGTGCAAAGATGCCCCCGGTTTGCAGTCATGGTTAGATGACTGCTGTGGCACCCAGGAGGGCAGGACTCCTGGCCCTCCAACTCGGAAGGAGGTGGGCTTCCGCCTGTTCCCAGCTCCTGCTGGTTCCTTGAAACATGCAGCCCCGGCCACACCTCCCCACTACAGCCCCGGCCACACCTCCCCACTATAGCCTGTGCCATGTGTCATGGCAGCGACAACTTCAGACGGACCGACGCTGCCATCATAACTACATACAGCACAAAAGAAAAGTTATTAGAATTAATTAAACACCATTTAAAGGTTATAAAATTAAAGAATATAATATATAAACTTCAAACAATTGGCTACAATAATCCATAGGTATGTATTCTAAAATTACAATTTTCTAGTTAATAATATAAAACTCTCTTAAAACATGGGGGAGTCTCAATGATTTAAAAAAACCTTCAAAAATATTATGAAGTCTTAGAGGAAATTTATACATTCCCATATAACAGATATTTTGAAATTCATGTTATGTGGAAAACTAAAAACACAACTTTATTGTATAATGTCTAATAGTTTAAAATTAAATCATATGCTTCATGATGGGTCTCAAAGAACTTCAGTAAGTACTCAATTTGTCATTAATGCTTTTGCAATATATGGAACTTTCATTCTTCTTTTAAGAATCAAGTAATCTGAGATTTTGATGAAATTAAAATTTTTAACACAGTTCATTAAATTATTAGTGAAGATCTTTCTGCACCCACTTATATATTCATGCTTCTCCCATATACATAAACACCAAAATCCACCTGTATTTCTTTTTATCCTGGAATTAGAGAGGCTTTAAATCATGTGAAAATTGCTGAATATATTTTTCTAAATAATTCATTTGACAATAGCAGCATTCTTCTTGGAAGGATAGTGTATGTTTTTTTTTTTTTTTTTTCTTATCACTCCCAGGAGACATTGTTTAGTCATTGTCATTTCTAGTGTTCTTTTTAAAAGATACATATCCAACTATTTCATTGCATACAGAAAAATAACTGCTATTTTAAAAATCGTTAGAAAGAGAGAAGTGAAATACACATGAGAAATCATGGCATCGATAAATACTTAAGAAAATGCATAAGTCAAAAACTGTGCAAACTGGTTTTAGGAAGACATAGATGGCATGCTCCAGGGATTTAACTGAGGATAGTTTAATGAAGGGTTTATTTACAGAGATGTAAGCAGAGTTAAAGAGAATAAAAAGGCTGGTAAACTCTCCAGGGATTAGTAGCAGAGGAATGCTGATATCCATACCCAACTTGAAGGCACAGAGGGAAGGGGCAATGTTAAAGGAGACCGGAGAAACCTTGGAAGCTGGAAGGAAGGCCTCTGCAAAGCAACTCTAACCACAAACCAGACCACTGTCATGTTTGAGGTGAGATAGAGTAGGAATGGAGGCAATAAATACCTCAAGCTCTCTCTCTCTTCCCTGGTCAGTGTTCCCTAGAAGTTCATGTTCATCTATGATGATCCCTTGGGTGCTGGAATACGATTACTCATATTGTTTTCATCCCACTCCTTCTTATTAAAATATTTTAATCCCATCATTCCAGATAAAAACTTGCATTAAGGTGAGTTTCTTAAGGAATGAAAGTAAAGGATAAAAAAACAGCTTTTGATCAGTGAGGAAACAAGAGGTGACTTTTATCTGTCCTGCTTCTGGGTAGTGTGACAGGATTTTTGTTCTTAACTAATGAATAATAATTGTATATATTTATGGGGTACAATGTGATGTTTTATAATGTACGTCCAGTATGGAATGATTAAATATGGCTATTTAAAATATGTATTACCTCATATACTTTTTTGCAGTAAGAACTCTTAAGATCTACTCTTTTAGCAATTTTGAAATGCATAATACATTGGGATAATTTTTTAATACAAGAATAAAAACTTTGTATTTTCATTTGGCTGGTAGTACCTTATTTGTCATTGGTTGCTTTTTAAAGTCACATGTTAATTTGGGTGTTTTGTTAGTTTGTTTGATTTTGTTTTTTGCATTAGGATACAAACTTTCATTCATTCATTCACTTAACAATTATTTAATGAACCCCTATTATACAACCAAACAACTGAATGATGCCTTAGAGTACTTCTGGGACTATATATAATTTTTTTTTTTTTTTTTTTTTTTTTTTTTTTTTGCTTATATCATTGGGTTATATTTGAGTGAAGGCTATCCTTGCTAGTTCTGAGAACCAAAATTTAAGGTAGGCAATTATAAACATGTGTCTATCAATGCGAAACAATGGGGATAATTGAGGGGCATATGGTTGTTGGAAGTAAGCATGTTTGAGTTCAGGGTTAAGCAAAATTTGAGCCGTTATTAGTAGTTTATTTAAATACTCGAAGAGTTTATAGGTAGACTAATGACTGCGGTTTCACAGAGTCAGAGCCCAGCTTGAGTATTTTCTGTAAATCACTGTTACTTAGGGCTTACTGCTTCTCACAGTTGAACTTAATCTTCAGTGACACAGTGGGTCTGAAACACTCCAATCCTTTTTTAATAAATTCCACTATTACGAAAACAGAAAACATGAGTCCTATGTGAAGAAAAACAAAACAATATATTTTTTAATTGAAACATTTTGTTGTGTTTTAAAACACAACTTCAAAGCTTATGCTAGTTCTTCGAAAAGTAATTTTATCTTTGGTATCTTATTTGGCACAGAGTTGTTTCATTTCCCTTTTTTTATTCTTTCTAAGAACATTTATTCTTTTAAGTTTTGCCACAAATGGGCTATTCATTATTATAAGTAATTTAAACCAGTCAATTCAGTTACGCCAAATAAAAACACAATTGTTGGTTAAAATATAATTATTACATTTGAAAGGTTTTTTACACAAACAGTGCGTGATTATTATAAAGTTTACTTTGATATATAAAATCTAACATTTATTCTTGTTTTGGGACATAGTTGAATATAAAATAAAACATAGTCTCATTCTATCTGTAATAAAACTAAATCTAAAATGAAAGCATCTGCAATAAAACTGAATTTACAATATCAGAAATGGTACACTTGTAGTTGCTATATATTTTTCCCGGTAAACTTTCACTGTTTTCTTATAACTAAAATCTGAACTGTAACTAAAATGAGTTGACTACCTAATAAATCATAAAAATAAATTATTATATTAAAAATCCACATAGTATTTTAACTATTTTTCTTATTAATCTGGCAGTTATTTTTGTTGTCTTAGGGGCTCCTTTTCTTTTCCTAGTTATTCTGACACTAAAGCATGTCAAATAATTTAAAATTAATTTTCCAAAAAGAGTATAATCGAAGTAGTTTCATCTTAGCCTTGCCATTTTAATCTGTTCTGATTTTAATCTATTGTCTTCCTCAAAAAAAAAAAAAAAAAATCCCTGGTATTAAAAAAAAAAAATACTTCTGTAGAGATTAGAATCCTGGAATCCTTCATTCAATTTTGGAAATGTTATAGAGCAACACAAAATAAGGGTGGATAGTTCAGTTGTTAACCTGTCAGTCAAAACCCTTGTTATACTCAACTCTAGTATCAGATTTATGTATGACAAACTTTCCTGTCAATCAAATGCTTTTTTAAAAAAAACTTTATATATTTCATTAGATTCAGTGGTAAGGAATCCATTTGATTGACAGTTGAGGCACAAATAGTTTCGGGGAAAATATGTTACAGTTAGGTATACTTCCCTTTCATAAAATAAAATTATAGCATGACCATTATTTCAATTGTTGTTATCGTATTCTTTGGAGATACTTGCAGCAAATGCTGTGTATGACTTTTGAAATTTACTCAACTTAAGAACAAATAATTTAAAGTTGTATGAAAGCAGGTAATAAGCAACCCAGACCAGTCACTGTGTGATGAATCTAATTACCAAAAAATGTTGATATAACAGTAGCAGACAGTTCTTTCTAACTGCCATTATTACTGTTATACAGAAAGTGCATATATTGATGCTTTTAATTTTTTAATGGAAAAGTTGAAATAATGACAAATGAATGCTGTGACGTTGACTGTATATACATTTCATGAAAATACAATCCATAAACATTAAGGAACTTTTATTTCCGTCTGCATTAGCTAACATTTATTAATATCTTCCCATAGAAAATTCTGTGAATTTATAATTCTAAAGGTGTTTTTGTTAAATAATATCTTCCTATTTTAGTAGGACCTGTTTAACTTGAAGCAACAAAATGTATCGTTAATATCCTTACTTCAACTTCTAGCCCTCAGATGTAGACCATCACTATTGCTTGTCATTCATTAAGTGTTGAAAAGTGTACACTACCATTACAAGAGATAGGATTTTCTCCATAATAAATAAACATATATTATGAATCTAGTATGAGACAAGTGGTTTGCTAAGCATTTAAAAATACAAACATTAATTTCATAATACCCACTCAGACATTCTCACAGTCTCCACTTTACTTATGAACTGATGACAGCTTCATTCTTAGATTTTTCTAAATTCCATAAGATCTTTAATATCAGAAAATAAACAGACAAAAAAAGAGTCAGAAGAGGGATTGTTTTGCATATTCAGGTTAAATAAAATAAAAGTGCTGAAGATTCAGTAGAGTCCTAAAAATTACTGGGTGGGGCCTTAAGAGCAAGTGTGAAAAGCTTAACAGCAATATGAGAACAAGGGAAAATAATGAAACAATGCAGGCTTCAGCATGTAGAGCAATACTCTGATGAGTGAAATCAGGGTCATTCATTTAGTCACTAAATGGGTTAATTACTTTTATGGTCATTGTAGCTTACACAATATAAATCCAACTCTACGGAAAAAAAATGAAAAATCAGGACACACTCTATTAATGATGAGGAACAGCACCATTATACTAATAAATAAAATATCAATAAACTTTTCCTGACCTGTTCTCTAAGATGGAATAAACTATTTTCTTCAATATTTCATAGCAATTTTTATAACCCTGTTATGATCACTGTCACAGTTCCTTATATAGTATTTATATGTTTATCATTGACTTTATATGCTATGAGCTCATTGATATCAGAGACCATGTACTATACATCTACATAAATTCCAAAATAAAACCTTTCATACATATAATATACGCTAAAGCATATATTCTCACAGATCTTTCTTTATCAATATGCCCCTCCTAACTATAAGGCCTTATTGTTAAATTAGATAGGCACTATACACACCATACAAGAAGCATTAGTGGGTAGAGCTTTATTGTCCATCCTGAGGGGAGCTCTCGCCCTGATTCCAAATTATTAAATACTGAGGGAAGCCCCCAATACAGGACAATATAACCCATGCCCCTCCTCCTGGTGCCAAGACCTCCTCATCTAGAAATGCTCCCACAAAGACCCTCTGAATGGCCACCATGCTGTCAATTAAGGGATATGGACATTCCAGATGAATTAATCACAAGCCATCCTAACTTTAAATTATGAAGGAAAAAAGATGTACTTAACACAACTACAGCTTTAGCGGTGTCCTCCCCAAGCGTCCATTCAGGGATCCCAAGGGGACAATCTTCTCGAACAATAAGGGGAGCCAACTCCCTTCCCCAAATCGCTGGACTGGTGATCCCTAACTTCCTGCCATAGGAGTTTGGCTCCTCCCTGGGCCTTGTCCTGCCATTCAGGACAATCACCCTTTTACAACATTGGTTGTTCATTGGAAGATGGGTAACTCCCAAAGGTTCTTAGTCCTGCTGGACACTTGGTGTCCAGGTCTCGTTATCTTAGGAAATCTTAGCTTACACCCAAAAGATGCCACATACAATTTGCAGGGCATGGTCAGAAAGGTTATTTAAGAGAAACATATCTTAATTTTTGCATCTATTAGAAATGTTTTCATTAATTCTGTTAGTGATGGTGGCTTTACTGGCTCTTTCTTTTCTCATTATAGGGATTGATGCATTGGCTCACTGCCACTTCAGCCAGAACAAATTTAAATTCATAGCACTGCTGGTGGGAAAATACAAGTGGGACCCATTACAGTTGCCAGCCCCCGTCAAGGTGGTAAATACACCATGGTAACTACTAAAACTAGGTACAGAAGGTCTATGACCACTAATTCTATTACTAGAAGGAGTTATTGTCTCCACTATTTTACAGTAATAGTCCAATTTGGCTTGTATTAAAAGTCACCACAAATGAATGGAGACTAAAAATTAATGTAATTTAAATTCCCAGGTGCCACCTGTTAAAGCCCCCATTGCTGACATTGTTGAATTATTGGACAGTACCCAAAAGGCACTCGGTTCCCATTTTTCAGCAGTAGGTCTGGCCAATAGACCTTGTTCCATTCCAATTTCAGTAGACTCCCAAGGCCAATTTGCCTTCCCTTTCAAGGTAGCACAATACATGGTCTCTCATCTCCCTATGGGATACCTGAACAGCCCAGCTATTGCCCACAACCTTTGCCAGCAAGCTCTCTAACAATCACAATTAAAATATTGCCAGGTTTGGCACTATATACATGGCATGATATTAAAGGGGCCTTCTAGACAGGCAGTGGAAAAAATATTTAAATATTCTAACTCAATATATACAGGACCTAGGTTGGGCCATTGCTCCTCATGAAATATAGAAGCCTGCCACCTCAATAAAGTTCCTGGGTACTATATAGGCAGCTAAAGGTTGGGAAATCTCCTCTATAGTCAAATATCTTTACTCACAATTTGACCATCTCAGATACTCAAACATAACAGCTTCTGGGCCTTCACTCACTTTACCCACAACACATTTCACATTTCACATTATCCCTTAAACTTATCTACACTGTTACATGCAGATTCAGTTCCTTCCACTCTGGAAAGCCCCAGAGTTGGGGTATGAAAATTGGTTCAACAAGCAGCACAATGGGCCCTACCCCTAGTGCCTCCATGGTCTGACTTTTGTACAGAGTCACTGGCCATTCTAGACTATGCTTCCTGGAGCCTGTAGACATGACTTGCCAACTCTTGGTTACCCATGGGATTGTGGACCAGGTGACTACCACAAACCATTTTGTATCCTCTTCTAGAAAATTATATTTTGACAGCCTCCTGGACTTTATCAGAGACAGCAGAGACAGAGGTGTCCACTGGCTTATGGCTGATGACTCTACATGCATGTGATGAGTTTCTGTAATGCCCTGGGTTAGAGATGGTTCTCAGAAGGGGCTCAGCAAGTCCAGAGATGACTCTCTGTTAAAATGGAAATGGTATCTTCAGAAGAGAGCTAAACCTAATCCAAAAGATCTTTATAAATTAAAGGAGGATATGGCTTTCCCCATACTCAGCCCCTTGCCCACCACCTTGGAGGAACGGGTGATGGTATCTCTACTATTCAACTCTCTGGCTAGGTAGGGAGTCCCTTGGAACCAACTGTATAACCTGGGAGACCATGTACCTCACTGATCACAGTGCCACCACTGTATGCAGTGGGGCCCACTGGAGCACTGCAGCACACCATTGGCTGCACACACCACTCTGGTGTAGGAAAGCAACCTCAGCTCAGCCCATTTCTCCAAACTTGTAACTGAAGACTGGCTCTTAAAGACACCCTAAAACATGCCCTTCACGAACTAAAAATTTTCACCTGTTCTTGGGAGATGGCAAATGGGTTAGCCGTATGGTTGAAATAAGGGGAAAACATAACTTTCAAATACATAGTAAGCCACTATGGGGATCCCACATTTGGCAGGAAGTGGCTACAATCATGCTTTCTATTTTCAAGTCACGTGTCTGAGCACACAACTGTGGTACATTTGAGACTCACTTTAACAACACTGTAGACACTCTTGCCAAACAGGCCTATTTTATCTCAATGGAAAAACACAAAACAAAAACAATCTGATGTGCCATACTCATTGACAACATGGGCTCAAATAACTTTGGGTCACCAGGGCACCTCAACCTTTGTAGATCTGGGCCTACCAGAGAGAATACCCTTAACTCCTTCCTTAGGTAAAACAGTTATGAATAACTGTGAAACTTGTCCCCAAACAAAACTTTGGATGTTCCCACTAGGATAGGGTGCCTAAGGTAGATGATCCTTGCTCACGACATCTTAATTACCTAAGCCCCCACTGGTCACCACTGGCACTATCGGGTATTGCTTTACTGTAAGTGACTCCTCATGGGATTCCTACTGTCTTTTCCCACATACCATGTCACAGTCACATCCATCACTGCTGGTCTGACAAAATCTATTCTAATTTATGTTGGAGCACCCAAAGTTGTTGATTTTGATCAGTGGAACCACTGTAAAGTGCAGACAGTCCAATAGTGTGCACTAGAACAAGGCACACTGTGGAACTTCAATCTGTCCTACTTCCCTCAGATGGCTAAGCTCATCAAATGACAATGCGACCTATTGAAAGATCAATTATTTAAATTAGTAGGGTGATGTTGTACCCTAACTGCCTTCTTACTGCACGTTCTCCCCTAATTGCCATAGTACCCCAGGTTCTCGCCTGATTGAATTGTCCATCTACCAGATTTCACATACTGCACACCAACTATGACAGACTTCCTACATTGACTCTATTGGTGGCCTCAGGCAACATAAACTTATTTAAAGTATTTTAAAGTAGAGAGCAATTATACATAAATATCCACAAAGAACAAGTCCTCACCTTATGTTTCCAAGTTTTCCATTGTAACTCCTCCTCCACCTCCCACTAGTATTTACTGGCAACCAGATGTGGGACGGATAATTAATTATGATGCTTTTACCAGTTAGCTAGCACTGGTGGCTCCCTGACACCTCCAGATGGTCCACTGGCTTCCCATGGGCACCTCTAACCTCTCTGGACCTACAAGTAATAAATTTATTCTGTTTTATGCATTTGATTTTACATCCTTATTGTGTCTCACCTGACATGCACACACCTGAACCTAATCTTTTTACAGGACTTTTTCTTAATGAGTGGGTATCTCAGTAGGAGTAACTAGATATAGTTCTGGTAAGAGTCACAAGGTTATCTAATGGATTCCTATGAAAAGCATACTAGGTCACAGGTTGAACACTTACGTATTAGGCCATCTGTCAGGATAAAGAAGTATTCCATTAAAGATACACTGTATACATCTAATATACATCTAAGAATTTCTGGCCAGAACAGAGCTAGAGCTCTCAATATAGCACACTTAAGACCAAATTAAAAGGAAATCGTAATAGAAATATTAACAGTACTAAGTACTGTTAATCATTATTTTGGTTAAACTGTGAAATCACCTTAAATAGTAGGGACAATGATTATTGCAATTTATAGATCCATAAAATAAAGCTTGAAGTTTTTATGAAAGGTAACTATTATGGGAGAGAGGTAGAATTTGAACCCAGAGTGCCTGATTTCCAAGATTTGTTCTTAAATACTATTTAATATTCTCCTAGGAAGTTTTAAAGCGACACATGTGCTCAACCTGAAAATTGTAAACGATGATGAGCAAGAGGAGAACTATTTATTAACAAAAAGAAAAGCATTAAAAAAGAAAGGAAAAACATTTTGAAGAAAATGAAATGATATTATAAAAAAACTGGTTAAAGAAGTACAGAAAGTCCATGTACTAGTTTTAGAGAAAATGACTCTGTTTACTTAGAAAGTAGCATATTTAAACCAGAAAACACTGAATTTCAAGTGATTAAGCTCTTCGGTGTCTCTGTTTTTAGATTTCTCATATATGAAGGGAATTGTATCATTCAGTAAAGTATCTTTGGCACTTTACAAAGTCTAAAGTCAATGCTATATATATATATATATATATATATATATATATATATATATATTGTCACAAAACTCTACATTTTGACTCTATGATGTGACTAGACAGAGTCGAGACAAAGCATTCTAGTCCCCAAATTTTGACCCTGAATACTAATAATAAAATTTGGTCTGTGGCAGAGACTATTAGTTGTAATTCCCACATTGAGTCTCCCATTAAAATTTAGTATCAGAACTTCGTTTTAAATTTTTGCACATTCTCAGAATACTTTGCAACTGGGTACAATGATGAGATTACATTCTTACCCTTTAAACATAAGTTATGTTGAAATTTAGAAAGTCTTGTTAAAGAATAGAGGGCACTTGATCTTTCTTTACCTGTTTTCCACAATGCAGATAGGTTTAATGTTGCACTCACATCTTATTCAAGCATGAGATAACCTTAACAAAGAATAAGGAACTTGTAAACAGCCATTGAGTCAAAAAAGGAATCAAAAAAGAAATTTGAAAGTAATCACCTTGAGACAAATGAAAATGAAAACACAACACACTAAAACTTACAAACTGCAGCAAAAAAAGCAAAGTTATTAGCAATAAATACGTACATTACAAAAGAAGAAAGATCTCAGATGAACAATCTAACTTTACTTGCAAGGAACTAAACAAAAATAAAAACAAAAAAGTATATACCCAAAGTTAGCAGAAATAAGGAAATAAAAAAAATTAGAAGTAAACAAAACAGAAAATAGACAACAATTTTAAAAAATCAACATAATAAAGAGTTTGTTTGAAAACAAAGTCGGAAAACTTTTAGCTAGACTAAGAGCAAAAAGAGAAATGAGGAATGAGACAGGACACCTACTCTTGTCACAAATAAATAACATCAGAAATGAAATAAGAAACATTACAATTGATGCCACAGAAATAAAAAAGATCATAGTAATATTTTACCATATGCAAGTATTCACCTACCAACTGGATAACCTAGAAAATAATGAATACATTCCTAGAAATGTATACCAAAGCTAAAGTATGAAGAAATAGAAAGTCTGAACAGATGTATAACGAGTAAGAAGATTGAATTGATAATGCAAAACCTCCCAACAGAGAAAAGCATAGGAACGACCGGATGGCTTCACTAGTGAATCCTACCAAATATTTAAAGAAGAGCTAACACCAGTCTTTCTCAAATTCATACAAAAAATTGGAGGAGAACACTTTCAAACTTACTAAATGAGGCCAGCATTATACTAATTCAAAGCCAGACAAAACCACGAGAAAATTAAACTACAGGCAAATATCCTTGATGATTATTGATACAAAAATAATCAATAAAATACTAGCAAAATGATTCCAACAGCACATTAAAAAGATTATAACTATAACGAAGAGAGATTTATTCCTGGGATACAAGAATATGTCAACATACAGAAATAAATTAATGTGATACGTTACATTACTAGAATAAAGAATAAAAGTCACATGATCATCTCAATAGATAAAGAGTTTGACAATAATTAAACATCCATTTTTGATAAAAATTCTTGACATATTAAGTATGTAAGGCACACTTTAACATTAAACATTAAAAGGGCATATGTGAAAAGTCTAGAGCTAACATTATACTCAATAGTAAAAAGCTGAAAGCTTTTTCTCTAATTTCAGAAATGAGACAAGGACAACTACTCTGTCACTTCTATTCAATCATGGTACTGGAAGTGCTAGACAGAACAATCAGGCAAGGAAAAGAAATAAAAGTTTTCCAAATCAGAGAGAAAAAACCTGAATATAGGAAGCCCCTGAATGTAGAAGGCATGATTGTATATATATATATAAGCATACACTAACCTAAATACATCATAAAGAAAAAATACATAAAAAACATTAAACTAATTCAGCAAAGTCACAGGATACAAAATAAACATACAAAATTAGTTGCATTTCTATATATAACAAACTATTTGAAAAATAAATTTAAAAATATCGTTATAGTTTAGGAAAAATAAAATATCTAGAAATAAACTTATTAAGGAGGTGAAAGATTTGTGTGTTGAAACCTAAAATCGTTGATGAAAGAACCTAAATGAGATAAACCACCAAGAATTGGAAAGACATCCCAGATTCATATATGGGAAGACTAGATATTGTTAAAATATCCATGTGTACCAAAGTAATCTACAGAAGCAGTGCAACATCTATTAGAATCACAATGGCATTTTTACAGAAATAGGAAAAAAAATCTAAATTCAGATAGAATCACAAGCATGAATAATCAAAGAAATCTTGAGAAAGAATAAAGGTGAAGGCATCATGTTTCCTGATTTCAAAATATGTAACAAAGCTATAGTAATAGAAACAACATGATACTGGTAAAGAACAGACATACAGAACAATGAAACAGAATAGAAAACACAGAAATAAATGGAAAACACTTATTATACACAGAAATAAATGGAAAACTTTGCACATATGCCCTTTTTAACGTTTAATGTTAACGTGTGCCTTACATATCTAATATGTCGAGAATTTTTATCATGAATGGATGTTTAATATTGTCAAACTCTTTATCTATTGAGATGATCATGTGACTTTTATTCCTTATTCTAGAAATAATGGAAAACACAATGGAAAAACGATTGTTTCTTCAACAAATGGTTATGATAAAACTATATCTCTATGCAAAACTATGAAATTGGACCTCTGTCTTATAGCATATGCAAATATTAATTCAAAATGGATTAGACTTAAACACAAAACCTGCGCCTGTAAAAAGACTGGAAGAAAATATAGGGGAAAACTTTCATGACCTTGGCCTTGGCAATTATTTTATGGTTATGACACCAAAAGTACAGGCAACAAAACCAAAAAGTAAACAAGTAAAACTATGTGAAACTAAAAAGCTCTGCACAGCAAAAGAAACAAACAGAATGAAAAGAGAATCTATAGATTGGGAGAAAATATTTGCAAACCATTTATTTGATAAGGAGTTCATCTTCAAAATATATAAGAAACTCTTACAACTGAATAACAAACAACAAATAACCTAATTTAAAATAGTTTAATGACTTGAATAGACATTTGTCAAAGAAGATATGCAAATGGTTTATAGTTATATGAAAAATGTTCAATATCACTAATCATCAGATGAAATGTAAGTTAAAACCACAATGAACTATGAATTCACACCAGTCAGGATAGTTATTAAAAACAAGGTGGTAAGTGTAGGCAAGGATGTGGACAAATTGACACCCTCACACACTGTTGGTGGAAATGAAACATGGTACAGCCACCATGGAGATTTCTCTAAGCATTAAGAATAGAACTACATATTATCCAGCAATCCCACTTCTGGGAATTAGTTCAAAAGAATTGAAATCATGACCTTAAAGAAATAATAGCATTCCTATGGTCATTGCAACACTGTTCACAATAGCCAAGCTGTGGTATCAATGTAAATATCCATCCACAGATGAATGGATAAAATGTCATACACACCCACCTCAAGTCACACAATGGAATACTATACAGCCTTTAAAGAGAATACTATGCAGCATTTATCTATGTGACAACATAGATAAACCTTGAGTATGTTATGCTAAGAGAAAGAGGCCAGTCACAGAAAAAAAAAATATATATATATTGCATAATTCCGCTTACATGAGGTATCTGAAATACTCAAATTCATAGACTCAAATTGTGAAACAGTGGTTGTCAGGGGTGATGGGGACTTACTAACTAATGCGCATAAGGTTTCAGCCGGGGAAGATGAGTAAATCTAGATATATGCTGTACAACATTATATCTGTGGTCAACAATAATGCATTGTACATTTAAACATTTATTGAGAAGGTAATGTAGTTTTCTAGCTACACTGAAATAAATTAATAAAATAGGAAACAATGGAAACAATATACTGGGGATAAAGCAAATCGATGAGAACTTGGATTCCTCATTTTACTGGAAAGCTGAAACACTAGCTTTCTACTGGCTCCCTATAAACTTCTTTAACATGAAAAGTAATTCATATATACTTGTTTAAACTAGAGATTTTGTTTTGGTTGCAGCTAAACAAACACATACTCATCCGGTACTGCTGTAGAAGGTTCATGCAAGTGAAACTTTGTTTACACAGAAAATGCACCATAATGGAATATATTACTTGGATAATTTTAGCGTTACCATTATGTGTGTGGTCAATGGTAAGGCATTCTCATGATCATGTGGAAAACAGGAAACTGAAAAATGTAGTTATACTCAGATTAGTTCAGAGGCATTTGAAAATTATCCTTATTGTTAAAGTAATGGGTAATGAAACCATGCACTGAGACCTCAGTTTTCCACTTTATGGTAATTTATATGAAAATTACATCTGTTAATTGTTTGTTACTTTTGGTTTCTCTCTTTTATTTATACATAAATTTTACTGATAATGTCTTTCCTGAAATATTTTACATTTGAAATTATTTCCTTTAGTGCCTTCTTTTATTGGCACCTGCAGCATTTTTATTTTTTCTAAACCTCAGACTCTGAATTAAGAGTAATTTACTTCATTGTTTGCACACAAAGCATCAGTTTCCTCTTGAATTCAGCAAATGATCTGGCTATCCCGAAAACATAGCGTAAGTTCACTAAAATGCTTTTATTAAAACAAATGCCAGAATACACGTTTATTCGTATGTTGCCACGTAATTTTGATTTGTTACCTTCCGTTTAAGTTTCAGAATGTGTATACATAAAGCAGAATCTTTAAGTACATACAAATCCTAGCTGAATATTTTGGAAGACAGTACAAACTCATCAAAGATGATTGAGCTGGAGAAAACTGCCTAGATGTTGGTTTTCCACAGATGTACTGAGAATCATTAGTGCTAGGTTATGATGAGCTCAAAAACATTTCAACTTTCAAAATATAAACATCATCAGTAATGGTATGCAAATTACAGTAATGGTGGTAAAAAAGTTTTAGCACCATCATAATATTCCATTTTAAAGTGAAAACATCTGTGAAATACAGTAATTCATTTTCATCAACTGACTTTGCAGAGAGCATTTCCTTTTTCATAGGAACATCTATTTTGCAATGAGTAAGCCAAAAAGCAAATAAAATTAATGATACTATATCCTATGTGCCTGGTTGCAGAGTTGTCACAATTTTATTTTGTTTCTTCAATTTTTATAGACAACAGAAAAAAACTGTATTACTTCTATATGTTGGCTTCCAAAAGAAATAGACAAAAGAGTATCTCAGCTTACTGCTACTTAGAATTTTCTTACTTTTACTTCGAATTTTTAGGCAATACAGTACTTGTGAACTCATACAACTGAGTTCAACTCACTGGGATTATGGGTTTTACTTCAAAGTTATACAGAGCCATATTATAAGAAACAGAGTGATAATTTATCCAGCATATCTTCTCCCATATGTGTCCTTTCAAATATGTGTCTATAGGACAAGTTTTGGATAGTCTGAGTTTTAAACACCTAGGATTTTCTAAGAT
Source organism: Rhinopithecus roxellana (assembly GCF_007565055.1). Classification (NCBI taxonomy): domain Eukaryota; kingdom Metazoa; phylum Chordata; class Mammalia; order Primates; family Cercopithecidae; genus Rhinopithecus; species Rhinopithecus roxellana. Next base: position 39,770,185 of record NC_044562.1, read on the forward strand.
ATAATAAATTGACCAAAATTATTGGTTAAATAAAAAATATTTCATCATTAATTTTCACAATATTTATCAGGTTTTGATCCAGACATATATGTCTATAAGTGTATTTCAGCAGTTTATCTTATTTGACAATGAATGAAGAAACAGATTTGAGTGCTTTGTTTCTATGTTGCTTGGTGACGCACCAAAGAAAACCACTATGAGAGGCGTATTTACCTATTCCATAAAACGCGGAGACCACACAAAGGATTGTGACTGAGATGGTTTTGTATGTGCTTTGTTGATTTTTTCTTCAAAAACTATAATTTTATTTCATATATTACCTTCCCCAAACTTTGGAAATCACTTTTGAAATAACAGAGTGTTTCATTACTACGCACTGTGGCATTGTGGCTGTATTTCTTTACCCTGCTGCTAGGATGGAGGCTAATAAGGTACAGTTTATTTTTATCTTGAATCTCAGCAAAGTAAATTCTCTGGAAATCACCACTGTAGTATGTTGTATCTTTATTACTACTAGGAAGGTAAAGTGTAGTGAATGAGAATACTAATCATAGAAATGAAATTTTGGAAACACAGTAGTGGAAATAGTCACCCTTGTTTAAGGATCAGAGACAGCATTCCTTCCTGGAGCATAGTGTATTGGCAGATAAAAATTTCACCTTTGCAACATGTCATCTTTAATGTTCTAGTCAGGCTGTCACAAGGACATTTCCATTAAAATCTAAGAAGTAGGAAGATCCTATTATCCTCATTTTGAGGGTAAAGACGTCGATGATAAAAATACATCCCCAAATTAATTTTGCTCTTTACTCTGATACAACAGTGTTGTACTGTGGAAAATGTGGTTTAAGAAAATCTTTCATTGCAACCTTTTTGCCCAGACGTTTGTAGAGATCATGTTGAAATGCATCATGGTTTGGCGATATAGTGTCCCAGAATGTCTTCCTTATAAACAAGGGGACAGAAGCTTTTACATTTGCCAGGATGCAACAGACTACATTAAATCTTGCAACATCTCCCTGGCATTGGATTTTTTTTAATTTTTAAAAAATATTCTTTAAAATTAATACTTTAAAGAAAGTGTAAATGAAAACTTTATTCAATGATTTTTTAAAAATAATTACATTTCAGTTATAATCTTAAGGGTAAAATAATTATTTAGGACAAAGGGAGTTTCAAAGTCTGTAGAAACTCTGTGGAAAACACCACTTCCTCTTTTTTTTTTTTTTTTTTTTTTTTTTTTTGAGACACAGTCTGCTCTAACTGGAGTGCAGTGGTACGATTACGACTCACTGCAGCCTCAGCCTTCTGGTCTTAAGTGATTCTCCCGCCTCGGACCTCAACTAGCTAGAACTACAGATGTGTGCCATTGCACTCAGCTGTTTTTATTTTTTGTAGAGACAGGATCTCCCTATGTTGCTCAGGCTGGTCTCAAGCACCTGACCTCAAAGCAATCCTCCTGCCTTGGCCTTACAAAAGGCTGGGATTACAAGCATGAGCCAATATCCCTGGCCAAAACTGCTTATTAAAACCTCAGACATGTTAAAAACCACAGAACATACACAATCACAAATAAATTTTTCAATATTCGTGGATGTTGCTGATTTTTAAAAATCTCCCATTTCTAAATTATTATGTTGTATTCCATCCAGAAATAAAAAAAATATAATAATATTAGAACACTTTCTCGAAATGCATACATTTGCAATTCTGTTTATGTTTCCATATGTAAAAATAATTTTGAGAGAAAATAAGCAAACTGAAATATTGAAAAAAACTGTTTCAGTGGGTTCCGTTATTCATTTATTATGTTAGCTTGCTTTAAGCAAATTATAATGAAAAGGTGTTAATTAAAATGTTTAATATAAATAAAAGTGATGAAACACTCTTTGGTACAATATGACACAATATTTAATGTTATTCAAATATTTTTACAAAGTTTAGTTTTGTGTTGTCTGGGTGATTTGGCTAGTCAGATGAATTTATAATTAAAATTTTTGTTTTTTATTTCTAAATAAACCACATTAGATGATGAACTACATATAACTTCTGTTTCTAGTTATAAATGAGTAATTACTACAGGAATTAGCCCCTTACTGTAAACAACTGGCAAGCTAAATAAAGGATATGAAATCACAATTTTTCAATTTTACACAAAGGCACCACGCAAATGTGATTCCTGAGGAAGGGAAATAAAGTAGATACTCCTATTGGCCACCTAATTACCTGGAAGTAGTTTCTAGGCCACAGCCCTGGTAAGAAGAATTGAAACGCAGCCCAGCAGTTGTGCCTGAATTGAAATGGAAGAGATCAGAATTCAGGAATACTGAGAAATTTCAGAGTAAAATAACAAAAAGAATGGGGCTTCACAGAAAGAGCACCTGGAATCTTCCTTGGGGTTTGCTAATGATGCTCTCTTGCTACTGATGTGCACATGTGAGAGGAAACCCTCAGAGATGAGCAAAAAACCACCAGGAATGAGTAGGATGAACAATTCTCAGAGATCAAACAAGGTTGGGAACAATTTGTTTTCCTACAATGTAAAGATCTTGAATTACCTGGGGCACTGGGTAGAGTCTCCAACAATATGCCTTCAGAAAGGGGTTTAATTAGACCCAGAATAAAGGCTGCTCTAGAGCCACTGTTAGAAACAAAAATGAACAAACAGAACTTTAAAAAGAGCCTTTAAAAAAATCAAACACATCTACAGGTAGTGAAACCATGTACTGAGACAAAACTCAGTACTTTTTAAAGGGATACAACAAACTTCTGCAGCTAACTGTAAAATTCTAATACCTGGCGTCCAATTAAACAAGTGTCAATATGCAAACAAATAGAGATCTACAATCCATAACAAGGAGTCACACCAGTTAGAATGGCAATCATTAAGAAGTCAGGAAACAACAGGTGTTGGAGAGGATGTGGAGAAATAGGAACACTTTTACACTGTTGGTGGGATTGTAAACTAGTTCAACCATTATGGAAAACAGTATGGCAATTCCTCAAGGATCTAGAACTAGATGTACCTTATGACCCAGCCATCCCACTACTGGGTATATACCCAAAGGATTATAAATTATTCTACTACAAAGACACATGTACACGTATGTTTATTGCGGCACTATTCACAATAGCAAAGACTTGGAATCAACCCAAATGTCCATCTGTGACAGACTGGATTAAGAAAATGTGGCACATATACACCATGGAATACTATGCAGCCATAAAAAAGGATGAGTTTGCGTCCTTTGTAGGGACATGGATGCAGCTGGAAACCATCATTCTTAGCAAACTATCACAAGAACAGAAAACCAAACACCGCATGTTCTCACTCATAGGTGGGAACTGAACATTGAGATCACTTGGACTCGGGAAGGGGAACATCACGCACTGGGGCCTATCATGGGGAGGGGGGAGGGGGGAGGAGGGAGGGCTTGCATTGGGGAGTTATACAAGATATAAATGATGAATTGATGGGTGCTGACGAGTTGATGGGTGCAGCACACCAACATGGCATAAGTATACATATGTAACAAACCTGCACGTTATGCACATGTACCCTAGAACTTAAAGTATAATAAAAAAAAAAAAAATAGTAGCTATCAATAGAAATAAGTAGAAAATAGTGAGGGAATGATTAGGGAAGCCTTTAAAACTTATATGATAAATATCATTAATATATTCAGAGATACAAAGGAAAATGTATACATGATGAGGAGAGAAATAGATGATATTCAAAAGACAAAACAGAAGTCCTAGAGATAAAAAAAATCTGAAATTAAAAAATACGTTATACTATATTAAAAGAACTTATTAGACACTGAAGAAGAAAAAGTCAGTAAACTCAGAGATGTAGCAATAGATTTTACAAAAAAATGAAGCATGAGAAAAAAGACTAAATCCAAATTAATATAACCTCCATGACCAGCGGGATATCAAGCAGTAAAGCATATTTATAAGTAAAGTAAAGTAATATTAGAGATAAATATAATTGAGTAAATAATAATACAATATAGGATTTATAATATATGCAAAATGAAAATGCACAAACATTGTTACAAAATATCAGGAGGGGACAATGTAAGTATGTTACTGTGTTTCTTATACTACCTATTAGTGAAGTTGTGGGTAGACTGTGAAAAATTACATATGTGTAGTCTAAAATCTAGAGCAAACACTGACCATAAAATAAATACAATAAAGTAACAGAGTTCAAAATGCGTGAAGCAAAACCTGATCGAATTTTAAAAAAATAGATAAATCCACAATATTAATTATCAGAACAAGTAGACAAAATAATCAATAAGGCAGTGAAAGACTTGAAGAATAGTGAAGACCAACTTGACCTGATTGACATTTAGGATACTTGTCCTATCCCCCACTTGACATTCTTTTTAAGCGTACGTGGATTTATCACTCAGATGAGCCATATTCTTGGCCATAAAATAAGCCTTAACATATTTAAATGATGAAAGTACAAGAAATATTATTTCTGTTCATAATGGAATTAAATTATAAATCAATAATGAGTATTTATTTGGAAAGTCCTCCAAATATTTACAAGTTGCACTTTTAAATGATGCATGTGTCAAGAATAAATCACAAGAGAAATTAGAGTTATAATTAGATAAATATTTTAAAAAATCAACATTTGTGAAATACAACGAAAGCATCACATAAAAAGATAAAATGATAAATGCAACATTAACTGCTTATATTAGAAAAGAAGAAAGTCATGAAATCAATTACCTACATTTTCTCTTATGAAGATAGGTAAAAGAATAAAGTGAGTAAAATAATAAACAACAAAGTGTTGATTGTAAAACAAACTATAAAGTAAATATGTGAGTCCATTGTAATATAAATAAAGAATGTCTAAATGAATAAAGAGAAAGAGACCAGTTTTCTTTAGAGATTTTCCGATAATGTGTATATTCTTCTCTCCAAGAGATGGAATGAAGCACACCTTACCTGCACCCCCATCTTGAGTGTACACTGGACCTAATAATTCATTTCCAAAGAATAGAGTGTGGGAAGAGGAAAAATAGTAACTTTACAGTTAAGAGACTCGGCAGACCTACCTTAGCACCACCTTAACTAAATGATGAAGGCTGATATTACTGGGAATATCACGTCGATGTTTTGTATCTCTGACTTGATATTATAAGAAGAGTCCTTTACCTCTGTGAGCTTCTTCCCCAAAATCTATAATCTCTGTCTAAAACTAGAGAGATCACTAAATAAACTAAAAATGAAGGATATTTTACAAAATAACTCACCAAACTGTCTTCAGAACAATAAAGATTATGAAAAACAGGGGAAGATGAAGAAATTGTCACAGATCAGAGGAGATCAGAGAGACAAGATGACTAAATGCAATGTTGTATCTTGAATTGAATCCTGGAATATAGAAATGGCATTACTTATGAATCTAGTGAAACCAAAAAATGTTTGGTGTTTAGTTAATGATAATAAAACAATATTAATCTCTTAGTTTTGATAAATGTATCAGTGTAATATAAGATCTTAACATTAGGAGATGCCAAATGAAGAGTATAGAGAAATACTGTGTACTGTCTTTGTAACGTTTTTGTAAATATAAAATTACTCCAAAATAAAAAGTTTATTTAAGTAAAGACAGCTATTTGGGGTATATTATTATGAGACACAGACTATTAGGTCAAATAATATTATCAGAGGTAAGAGCTCATTTCTTATTTATAAAGGAAAATTTTATTATAGAGGAAACAATAATCTTGAGTATTCTTTTGCACTGAATACTAGACTTTGAAAATACAAGGAGCAAAACATTTCTCCAGTAGACAAATTCACAGTTGTAGTCAAAGATGTCAACACCCCTAACGTAACAATTGGTACAAGTGGACAGAAAATCAATAAGGATATAAGACTTGCATAACACTATCGAACAACTTTCCTAATAAATAGATAAATTTTTGTGATTCTTAGAAGAACACCTTGCACCTTTCTAACGGAGAATCAGCCAAGGCCGAAGATGTAAAGTGCTGGGTTTTCTTTTGTTGTTGTTATTGGTGTTGTTTGTAAAAAAGCCATGGAGTATTGTGGCATTTAGTTTTATGAGTTCCCCAGAAAAAAACTTGATATAGTTCCCAGGGAATTTGAGTGAGACAGCTGTCTAATCCAATTCTTGCCTAAAAATTATTCAGGAAAGAACACGACTGAAGTGTCCTCAGTAGTGGAGGAAGAGCTGAGCTGAGTGTGTTGCTTCACTCTGCAGAATAGAAGGTCCTGAAGATAAGGACCAGGTTGGATTATTAGAAATAAACTGGATGTTATGATTGCATTTATAACCCGAGGTGGAAATGGTTTGAATTAGGCAGCCAGATGAAAGACAGAGCTCCAGGCATACTGTAGTTGGGAAGCTTTTCAGAAAAAATATGAAAGCACCACACATGAGCAAGTGTTAGCATGGCACACTCTCCATGCTCAGAGGGAGTCAACAGGAGACCACAATTGAATCTATCAAAGATATTGTTCCTGCCTCTTAGTTCTTCACCAACACACCCATATTTTCTCTAATCCCCAAATTACCTCTTTTGTCATCCACGTTACTTTTCTTGTTACCCGATATTATGACAGATTATACAAACTTTTAACAAGACTTAGATGCCACTGTTGCCTACAGTGCCAGCATGGAATTCCATGATTCTTACATTGATGAACTTTGAAAAAAAATAATTGTCTTCAATATTCTGTGGAATAAAAATGTGCTGAAAAGATGATAAAACTTCAAAATCAAATAAGTGACCAAATTGCCTTTCAAGACAATAGAGAACATGACTGTGATGACTCAAACAAGTATACAGCACAATAATTATGCAGTTGGTGAAGCTTTAGCTGTAGGTGCCTCACTTGGAACAGCTTATACCCAATAGTAATTGTGTTCCTTTCCACAGAGGCTAGGAGAGAGCAATAACTCTACATAAGTATCAGAGGCCTTAGTGGCTGTCTTATACAAGGAAATACAGGTGAAATGTGCCCAATACTTGTATAGTTATGTAGCAAACTTGTTCAAGATGAGGTGTATGTATGGTAGAGTGCATTTATGATAAGCATACCCTCGAATGTGGTTGCAAGGAAAGCCAAGTGTCAGGCTACTTTTCCCACAGCCATGGTTTATAATATTTTGAAAGAAGCTTATTATACACACACACACACACACACACACACACACATATACACACCCTAACCAACACAAATACATATACAATCATATATAAACTCATACACATACATACTTATGTATATACACACTCACGTATGTATATAAAGATATACACATATATTTACATGATATACTACTATTTGAAGCTGTCATATGGAACCTTATTCAATACAGTAATCATAGATTTAGGGTTAACTCTATGTCTAGTCTAAAGACTAGGTTTTAAACTATAATAAAATACCAGGAAAATGTTCCACTGTATTTTAACCTTACTCTTAATATCAAAACATTATATTTCTAATTAAATTAGTAGTATTTTTATATTAAATATCAGGGTATTTATGCTTCTTTATGAAAAGTGTCTTTTAAGGTTAACTGATAACACAGAGAAGGTGTTGTTGCATTATTGCTTGAGGAAAAAGTGAACAGAGAGTGACTGAACCCAGATTTAAGTCCCACTTTTAGCACTTAGCATTAAAATCTGTAAGTTATCAACTACTGAACCTTTTATTTATCTAGAAAATAAGGGTGTTAGATTAAATTATTTGTCCCCCTCTTTTTTGAAATTTTATGATTAATATGTCTTCATAAGCATACATTTTATTTCCAAGCTCTTCTATTTGATAGGTTTGCATTAATAAGTTTTAAAAGAAGAAAAGGAAAATAATGCAAAAAATCCAAAATTATCTTCTGCAATATTATGATGAGAACATTGACTATTGATTCACAGGTTCTCTGAATAAATTTGTCAAATTTCTAAATATTTTAAATCTTACGTCCACCTCTGAGAGCTCATACTAACACCTACTGTTTGTGAACTTCAAAAGACTCTTTCAAAAGTGAATTATTTTAAACTTGATGAAAACTCTTAAGATATATCATCATTTTCTTCCATACTTCCCACTCAGAGATGTCTGTTTTCTTTTAGAAACTCATCAAATCTATCTGTATGAAGGATGGTACGTGGTATAAAATGAAATGGCTCCCAGGCTCTGTATGTACTAACTGCTGCTGCAAACTTTATTCTCCTTCTTCCTCACTACTTCAGCCATGCTGTTCTTTTAGTTCCTGAATCCCCTGATGCTTCTACCTGAGAGCTTCTGCTCTTGCTTCCGTTCTGCTTGAATATTTCTACAGTAAATTTTTGAATAGGTAACTCTGTATCATTCAGGTGTTAATTCACTTCTTAGCTCTACAGAGAGATTTTTCTTACGATACAATCTAAGGACACTGTCTTCCACCCTAATCATTGTCTATATCCTTTCACTATCTCAGTTTGCTCTCAGAACTCCTTATCAGAAAATACCTTTTTCCTTTACTTATTTATCATCTGTCGTTCACAGCCTAACCTGAGCAGTCTTGTATGTAGACACTAGCTATATGTGATTTTTGAAATTTAAATTAAATAAAATTTTAAGTATAATCTTTCAGTCACACTAGCCATATTAAATGGAAATGTAAGACTCTTCTGCCTCAATCTACACATGTGGTTAGGGGATACCATATTGGACAGTACAGACTATTTCTGTTATTAAAGACAGTTATAATAGATAGTGCTGCTTTATCATGCCAGCTTCAAGAGTTAAGATCTTTGCTGATTTTTTTTTTCACTGCCATATGTCTGCAGATTAGAAGAGTTCCAGGCAGTCACCAGGTATCATATCAGTATTTGTCAAATAGATTGTCAAGTAAAAGCCAGCACATTTTAGCTTCTTCTAAGAACAAGAAACTGAATTACTTTGCAAATGAGCAAACTGCAAAATTGCCCAAGACCTATTTAAGGTATGAAAGATTACTACAGATCTCAAGTAAACATTTAAATTTCAGAGTCTCTTGTTCTCTTGTTCTTCTTCATCCTCTTTCTTTCTCAAATAAACATATGTAAGGAAACAGGAAGCAATCATAGAAAATGTCTCTTTTATATTCCCTAAAAGATACAGGAAGATGCTGTATTCATAAAAATAGAGAAAGTAGTTATGGAGAAAAATCCATTTAAGATAAAGCATAATTACATGTAAATGAAAAACATGATTGGTAAATGCAAGTCCTTGATTGAAGCCATAAACAGTAGACTGATTAGTACAGAAAACTGAACAACTAAAGCAGAACACACTTGCCTAGGACTCAAAAAAAAATCTGCTGAAAGTTAAACTTGTGTAAGTGAGGAACATATCCAGGAAATCCTATCTATACATAAAAGGAAATATACAAAGGATAGAAAGGAGCTGAAGATTTTAAATGCTGATAATAATAGAATGAAACTATCACGATTTGAAGGAAGACCTGAGCTTTCAGATAATGTTTTAGAGAAAAGTTAATTGAAGGGGTTATATAAGTTTAAAAATAGTTACATTTCAAAAAAAGAGGTAAAAGAAATCCTAATACACCTCTCCACCCTTAACCAACACACCCTAAAAGACTTCTTATACAAAGAAATTTAAGACTTATTTGCCACAATAAGTAATTGCATAAGTAGAGCAACATCTACAGAAATCCCTTTTGGTGAAAAGGGGATGATTGACAGAGTGAAGAGTGAGAATTACGGAAAAGAGATTCTGTATCCACTCAATTATACTCATTTACAAATGCAAATTAAGGTGAACTTTGGCCTTCACCCAATCTGAGGCTTCCAAACAAATTGAGTTATCTATTCTATTAAAGGAAATAAGAAATATTAATAATTAATGGCAATAGCATAACTTTCACTCTTGTTGGGATGATGAGGTGTAAGTGGATATATATTGATTCTGATTACTGACAGAATTCTAATTGTTCACAGAGGGTAAAGAAATTGAGATCCTTGATCATTTTATAAAGAATAGCCTCCTGAGATATTTTCAGATATTGATGTTTCTTTCCACTTAACTTTCATATAAGAAGGTTGGGAATATATTACAAGCCTGATCCCCGCAATAGTCAATGGACTGTGGTGTTAGACGCTGTTGGTAGAGTTTCAAGTATTAAAAATAAGAAATTGTACTACTTTATAACCCTCATAAAAGAAGGCTTTTATACATCAGAATGCCTAGGTAGCAAGATCAATAGTTTCATCTTCCAATTAGGCAATCATGAAAGAGAGAGTGAGATAAACCAACAACAACATAGAAAAAAAAAAAAAATCCTGCAAACAACAGAAACTTCATTACCTTTATTATTTAAGGAAAACATATTATTATCTTCCTCAAGATGTTCAGGTGTAGGATGATTAATTTAATGGCTAAACTATTTTGTCATGAATCCAGGATCTTTCAGTCCCGTCATTCTCAACTTTGACTTGAGGCCAGTTCCTGTTACAGTGCTACAATTCTGCCACAACTTTAAGCATCATTTGCGGACACTGTAGCATTCATTGTTGGAAAAGGGACTATATCTTCCCTGTGTGTGTCCCTTTACATAAATCTGGAAACTTTTCCAGAAGCCCCCAGCAGGCTTTCTCTTTTATCTAATTTATTGGAATTGTGTCACTTAACAATTGCCAAATCAGTCATAGGCAAAGGGAATGAGATGGCCAGGATGGATGTCAGCTAACGAGAATTTACCTCTGAGCTGGAAATAGAGTCACTCCAAGCTGGTTACCTGTAAAATTTTGTAGTTTAATTAACGAGGCAGGAAGACAGAGTAGATGTTTAATAGGCAACTAACAGTGCTGTTGTACTATTTGACCCCAAAAGTAGTTCACAAAAATAAATGGCATCTGTAGCAAAAACTGCATAGACAAATGAAGTGTCCTGAAAACCTATTGTGCTGTTGCACAGTAACTGCTTGTTCAATTTCATCTCTGCCAGTTGGGTGTTGGTAAACAATAGCTGGACAGCAGTTGTTTTGGCCTTCTCTGAGGGTAACAACATATGGCAGCACCACAGGGCATGGAGGACAGGAAATTGCTATTTATAGCTTCAAGTGGAGAGACAGGTAGCAATGCCAGGAACCAGTAGGTTTCTCGAACAAAGACAGCCTCCACTTTTCTGACAGATGGCACCATACAGGAAAGAAGCAGCCTATTGGTCTTATGAGGCTTAGATTTAGTTAGAGTCACTAGATGCAAGAGTGTATTTTGAAGTTGAAATGGATAGGGGTGTGGGAGCACAGAGATTATGTTTCAGAGAGGACAATTCTTCCAACAATATGTGTTTCAAAGAGGACCGATCTTCCACCAATATAATGGCTGAATTGTATAGTAAAAAATTCCAGCAAAGATTGTTTTCATGATGAAATAACAAAAAATTATTGAGTATTATCTGTGTAGATGTATTTATATATATAGGTATGTACATATGTGTGTAGCTTTATATGTATATGTGTGTATATATGTATATATACATTTTATATGAGTCAAAGAGCAAGTCAAGCTCACAAAGTCCTTCAGTATGCTGTCTGCAATCTCCAGTGCAGTCCTGTAGCTTCCTGCCTGGTGAATAATAAACCTCAGTGTGTAGAAAGCTAGCACTCGATTTCCTTTCTTGTGAGTATTTGCCTGGAGTCATCTGTGCATCATTTTATACATACAGTAAAAAGGAAAATTATACTGTATTATTTACATGAAGACATTGTAAACTGAAAGGGTTTACATTTTAGTTAGACATTTTTAATACATGTCAAAATACATTTAAAATATTTCATTGAACCTAGTAATATAATATGAAATAACAGGCCTGACCAACTTAGATAATAAAAAACTAACTTGTTGCAAACTATTGCTCACCTAAAAAACAACCTAGTTCAAGTAATGTTGTAGCTACCTTTCCTTATAAGGATAAAATGAAAGCTTAATCTTCAAAGTATACTTGCATTTTGTTACCTAATATCTAACAATAATAAAAGAGTAACTTTGAAGGTCAAAATAAAGTGCTTTTAACTGCTATCAACTCGATTTTTTTTATTATTTCTCATGCAAAAGAGTAAATGCTATTGGTGTCATTTTCACTCTTTACCTTTAGATCCTTTATGCACTTTGCAAGGCTATTGTGATTGTAATAAATCATTTGGGAATAATTTGGGACCTTTATTGTTATGAGTGGAAAATATTAAATGTTTTTTTATGTATTTGTGTTACATTAATAGACGTTTCAAAGAGTAGAAATGATGGCAACATACAGAAAAATAATATACTATTCAGTGCGTACACTCTAAATAAATAAAAGTCATTTGGCAATAGGATCATTTAATTAAAAACTGTGGCTTCATTACTATTAGTTTCTCAGAAATGGAAAAATATTATAAATGTATTAAAGAAGAATAATATTTAAGACCAATAAAAAGAGGAATTCATCTGAAATGCCACAAATAATCTCAGTACAACACCTCTTAAATTATGTATATTGTGGTATATTTACAATTGCAATAATGTAGATGTCTTGTGTAGAAAAATAATTTGAATTGCTACCTCTAAGGAATAAAAACAACTGAGAATATTGTGAAAAGTAAATTGAATTTTGCAGATGAGTATTTGAATCAGGTATCACGTTAGTTTGCACACAAAATTGTATTTTAGAAAACTGCTAAACACAAGACACCAGTACTTACTAGTTTGTTCATTGTTGAAAGAGTCATTAATAATTACGTGTTATATATTTTTAAAAGATCAACCACCAAAAACTGGCAAATATTCTTCAATTGCAAAATAGTTGTTTAAATGCAATGAGATTGTGATATGTAAGCAAAGAGGCAGGGGGAGGTGTTGTTAATTGCCATTGGTTTCTAAAAACCTGGTGTCTGTAACAACAATTTTTAAATATGAATTTTCTACTGACACACTGAATCAAACAGTGCATCGAAAAGTTTATCCACCATGATCAAGCCGATTTCATCCCCAGGATGTAAGGTTGGTTCAACATACACAAACCAATAAATATGATTCATCACATAAACGGAACTAAAAACAAAAACCACATGATTATCTCAATAGATGCAGAAAAGGCTTTGGATAAAATTCAACATCCCTTCATGTTAAAAACTATAAATAAACCAGGTATTGAAGGAACATACATCAAAATAATAAGGGCCATATATAACAAACACACAGTCAATATAATATTGAATGGACAAAAGTTGGAAGCATTTACATGAAAATCGGCACAAGATAAGAATGTCCTTTCTCACCATTCCTATTAAACAGTTTTGGAAGTTTTGGTCAGGACAATCAGGGAAGGAAAAGAAATAAAGTGCATTCAAATAGGAAGAGAGAAAGTTAAACTACTCCTGTTTGCAGATTACATGATCCTACATCTAGAAAACTCCATTATCTCAGCCCAAAAGCCTCTTATGCTGATAAGCAACTTCAGCAAAGTCTCAGGATACAAAATTAATGTGCAAAAGTTGCTAGCATTCCTATACACAAATAATAGTCAAGGCGAGATCCAGATCACTAATGAATTCCCATTCACAATTGCTACAAAAAGAACAAAATACCTACGAATACAGCTAACAAGGGATATGAAGGATCTCTACAAAGATAACTACAAACCATTGCTCAAAGAAAATTAGAGATGACAAAAACAAATGGAAAAACATTCTGTGCTCATGGATAGGAAGAAGGAATATCGTGAAAATGGCCATATTGGCCAAAACAATTTATAGATTCAATGCTATTCCCATTAAACTGCCACTAGCATTCTTCACAGAACTAGAAAAACTATTTTAAAACTCATATGGAGCCAAAAAAGAGCCTGAATAGTCAAAAGAATCCAAGGAAAAAAGAACAAAGCTGGAGGAATCATGCTACCTGACTTCAAACTATCCTACAGGCTACAGTAATCAAAACAGCATGCTACTGGTAAAAGAACAGACACATAGACCAATGGAACAGAATAGAGAACACAGAAATAAGACTACATACCTACAACTATCTGATCTTTGACAAACCTGACAAAAACAAGTAATGGGGAAAAGATTTCCTATTGAATAAATGGTGCTGGGACAACTAGCTAGTCATATGCAGAAGATTGAAACTGGACCCCTTCCTTACACCATCCCCCAAAATAAACTCAAGATGAATTAAAGATTTAAGTTAAAAAACTCCAACTATACAGATCCTAGAAGAAAACCTAGGCAATACAATTCAGGACATAGGAACAGGTAAAGATTTCATGATGAAGATGCCAAAAGCAATTGCAACCAAAGAAAAAATGGACAACTAATTAAACTAAGGAGCTTTTGCACAGCAAAAGAAACTATCAACAGAGTAAACAGACAACCTACAGAATAGGAGAAAATTTTTGCAAACTATGCATCTGACAAAGGTCTAATATCTGGCATCTATAAGGAACTTAAACAAATTTACAAGAAAAACAACCCAATTAAAAAGTGGGCAAAAGACATGGACACTTCAAAAGAAGACATACATGTGGCCAACAATCATATGAAAAAATGATCAACACCATTGATCATTAGAGAAATGTCAATCAAAACCACAATGAGATACGATCTCATGCTAGTCAGAAGTCAGAATGGCAATGATTAAAACATCAAAAAATAACAGATGCTGGTGAGGTTGTGGAGAAAAGAAAATGTCTTTACACTATTGATGAGAGTGTAAATTAGTTCAACTATTGTGGGAGACAGTGTGATGATTCCTTAAAGACCTAGAGGCAGAAATACTATTTGACCCAGCAATCTCATTATCAGGTATATACCCAAAGAAATATAAATCGTTCTATTATGAAGACACATGCATGCACATGTTTATTGCAGCACTATTCACAATTACAAAGATATGGAATCAACCTAAATGTCCATCAATGATAGACTGGATAAAGAAAATGTGGTACATATACACCATGGAATACTGTACAGCCATAAAAAAGAATGAGATCATGTCCTTTGCAGGGACATACATGAAGCTGGAGGCCGTTATCCTCAGCAAACAAATGCTGAAACAGAAAGCCAAATCCAGCATGTTCTCACTTATAAGCAGGAGTTAAATAATGAGAACACATGGACACACAGAGAGGAACAACACACACTGGGGCCTACCAGAGGGTGGAGGATGAGAGGGAGAAAATCAGAAAAAAACAACTAATGGATACTAGGCTTAATACCTGGGTGACAAAATGATCTGTACGACAAACCCCTATGGCACACGTTTACCTATGTAACAAACCTGCACATTCTGCACATATACCCCTGAACTTAAAAGCTAAAAATAAATAAATATGAATTTCCATATTAACAAAATGATGTTAGAATGATGTTCATACAATCTCAACATGATTTAAGCTTAAGGATAAGCCATGCATATTTATTAAATACTGTGGTGTAGTCCGAACTAAAATGTGAATGCATAAGCTGTATAATTTGTGGTACATGAATGGTTAAAGCTGCAGCTACAATTCACTTACACCCTTTACCTGGAGCAGCAGAAATACTTATCCTAGGAAGGAAGAAAAGAATTCTAGAGATCCATAGTAAAGACAGGTTGAGCTCCAATCTGGATTTATCACATAAAGGAAACTCATTTATTTTTGCTTTAGCTTTCACTTTTGAGAAATGAATATATCACTAGAACCTCATATATTTATTTGAAGATTTGTAATATATATAAAGTACATAAAATAATATTATAAATGTCAGATATTACTCTTTTAATTTAATTTCCATCTAAAAACATAACCTGAAAATTTTGCTTTAGCAATATATTAAAAGGCATATTTTATGAACATCTGACAAGAAAATCTTTTGGACAAAACATATTTGTATATATTTATTCATATGTAAGATATTATTCAAATCCTTCATGAAAATACTAATTTCTCATCAGTTTTTTATGTCATAGACTGCAGAACCAAAATATATTTGAATTTGTTTTTCTTTATATGCATATTTTTATTTATATGTTTTGTGTAATGCTAAGCACACATTTATTAGGGATTATGGACAGAGTTAAAAATATGCAAGGAGTGATGTTTCCTTCTGTAGTGCAGATTTGGCGCTAGGAAGTAGATGTCCATCCAAGGACTATATATTCCAGAACATTTAGCATTTAGAAGGAGATATATGATTAGTTATTATCAAGGGAATAAAAAATTCCTTATTACTAATGTTCCTTCAGGGCCATAGTAGTAAGATATGCCTTTTACAACTCATCTTTTACTTTGACCTAAGTAGAAACAGAGAACTCCAAGGCCCTCTCACATTATAGAGATGAAAAATGGGAGAAACAAGGAACCCTAAATCATAGCATGAAATGCTACCCACCAAACCCTTGGATTGAACCATCACATCTTTTAAGAAATAAATTTTTTTCTATTTCCTATTTTGTTATTCCATGGTGTTATATTTATTCTTATTGTAATAAGCCTATAAGATTTGCTAGATTATCCACTACTGCAGTTAGCATTACTGGCTATAGTACAAATGGAAACTCTTAATTGGAATTATGTAATACCCCTTGTCTCTTTTTTTTTTCCCTTGTCCCTTATCATCGGATTTTTATTGGTTGATGTGTCCATGAAAATGCATACTATAATTAGGATTGGATTTTGAGGATGCATGATAAATAAATTCAGAATGTAAGGCCAGGTAAGTCAGATACTATGTGAATAACTGACCCCATCGAAAAGACTAATCTCTCACTTCTTTTGTAAGAGTGTCAAGTGGACATAGTCCTTTCTAAATAGATCCATCGTTACCACCAATCTACAAGTTTGATATATTTGTCTATATTTTTGGCAACATTTTAATATCTAAGTTTTAGTTCAATCACATGTCTAGATTTAGCCATGGTTAAATCCCTTTATGGTTAAACCTTTCAGATTATAGATGCTTAGAAGACCAATGAGTCGTCACAACATTATGTCTTCTGCACTTTGCTAGAAAAGTTTAACCATAACGGGAACAGGTTATTTTTCTCAATTCCATCTCTGTAATAAATGAGTGTACCCACAGTGTCAAAAAATGTGAGGAGTAGTTAAAAACTAACTGAAAGGCAAACTATATACAGTTTGGATAAATCAATCTTTACTTATCTAAGATACAGAAGAAAGTCCGTGCATTCAGTCAGAATATGAATCTGTGTAATGTCATACAAGAGAGGCAAAATTCTCTATCCCTAGTGGTACACTAACAATCATAGAGTCGTTAATGGTCATTTGTCTAATAATGAGGGTAATACTTAAATTTGTGCAAGCATAACTGTTTTCTTCCATATAAGACTTCTTGAAACAGAGTCACAGGAAATTATTTAAGATGTCTACAGAAGTCCACTAAAGAATGCACAAGAATAACTTATGAGATGAGAACAGGCACTCAAAAGCTAATATGAAACGCTAAATAACATCAGAAAAAGGGCCTTAAGACATTTCCTTCCATCCAATTTGAGTAAGGGAGGAGATGGGAAGAATAGGATGAAGGAAAACTGGAGCTCATAGTACACAAGAGAAGAATTTGGAGCAATGGAAATGAAAACACAGACCTCAACTCACTATACCTCTGCTTGTCTTCCTAATTCTTCTGGGGGCTTTAAACCACTGGTGGTGGTGGTGGTGAAGTCACTGAAACAAATTACAGATTATGTTTTAAATTTAGATCTTCAATTTCGGTTTCTGTGATTACAATGGAACTGTTCATACCTAAGATTTTTAAAATTATTATGGGTTATGTTTCTTTTTTCTTTTCTTTTCTTTTTTTTTTTTTTTTTTTTTTTTGAGACGAGTCTCCCCGTGTCTCCCAGGCTGGAGCGCAGTGGCGCCATCTCGGCTCACTGCAAGCACTGCCTACCGGGTTCGCGTCATTCTCCTACCTCAGCCTCCTTAGTAGCTGGGACTACAGGCGCCCGCCACCACGCCCGGCTAATTTTGTTTTGCATTTTTAGTAGAGATGGGGTTTCACGGTGTTAGCCAGGATTGTCTTGATTTTCTGACCTCGTGATCCGACCGCCTCAGCCTCCCAAAGTGCTGTGATTACAGGCGTGAGCCACCGCGCCCGACCTATGGGTTATGTTTCAAATGTTTACCACATTCATGGTAGGAAAATGTGACAAAAAGGAAAGTCACACTATGAATAAAAATTATAATCATTCGCTGGTTGTTATCCATCAAGTACAGCCCATTAAATAAACATAAAAGTTATATTTTATGTACATTCTCTGATAATGTTCTTTTCCATTTATCTATTGGGATCTGCAAGCTTGAAATACAAAACAAAAAAATTCATTAACTCTGTAAACATCACATTATGCATTAGCTAAAATAGTTTAGACACTGTAGAAATATGGAAATATTAAGTTCAGTATACAAAATAAAAGCGACAAAATAAAATTTTTCATCTAAGTGTAACATGTAACAAAGAACATACCAGTTTTACTGGGTTTGAGTAAGAATTTAGGGATTTTTTTTCCACGATTTTTGAAGATGTAAGGTGTCCTATTCACTTTTTAATAAAATTGCTTGAATAAACTAAAAAAATTAAAAGTCCTTGACTTTTAGAAGAAAAGTTATAGAAAATAGCATTATAAAATATCTAACAATATAAAACTGCTTCACTTCATACTCACTGAAGGACAGTGTAAGTATTAAAAGTCACATTGATAAAACTTGAATTTGATACCTTTTAATATTCTTTAAGTTTCTTAATTTCTCATAGAATATATATTTGACAGGCTCTCTACAAGAATAAGAAAAAGTAAGTGATTTAAAAGACTACTTTGACAGAACTGTTCATATGATCTCAACATGTTTTTACATTCCTCAGTTTAGCTCACTATTTCTGAGTGACATTAAGCACTTAGGAATCAATACAAATGGGTTGAAAAATCATTTACACTCTAAGAATGCTCTGTTCTTGCAAACAAAAAGTATCTATTATAAGAGAATATTTGACTGGTGTAGTTAAAATCAGTGAAGTATGGTTCATTGACACATGGTAGATATTTTGGAAAGTCAATGATCATAACCTATTTATACATTATTATTTTAAAAATATTAATGGCATGGAGATATATATGTGTATATAATTATATATTTTATTAAATGTAAATATTGGCAAAATCATTTTCTTACAAATTTGCACATTATACTTAATGGTATATTCATGCTTTTAAAAATTGGTTTATCTCAATATTGTAGCTAAATAGTGCTTGAGAGCATTAAGAGTAAAATTAATTTTATAGGTAAATTTTATGACTGGAAGTGGACCAAAAAATTCTAAATAAAGTTAATATGCTACAAAGTATCATGGATTGTTAAATTATTTACCTAAATGCTAAAATACTCTATCTAGTTTCATATACTTGTTGCACTGGGACCACACTTTAGAATAACAAAATAATGGTGCTTCATCAGCAAATTCAATTCAATCAGATCACCATTTCTTATACACCTAAAAATATTGACACCCAGTTTATTTGTCTCTCTTTCAAAAAGTCAACAGCATTATGCCTTTTGCTATGCTTTCATAATAAAATTAGCTTTATTATCTATACGGGTTTAACCAAGTCAACTTAGCTCACATATTAAATATATCTCTCAAACTGATATATAACTATTAGTCTCTGTTATGTTTAACGAATCTATTTCATTTACATACATTAAACACTATTTTAATTTCTCTTTTACCAGGAAATCTTACAAAAAACAATAAGACTTGCCATGATATGCAAATTCTATGATATCCTTTTTATTCATCATTTAATCAAATGGATGTATCCTATTCTTAATTCAATTTTAAATAAGAAATCAAATTATTTACTTATTACAGTATAGAGGATATCTTTGTGTACCATGAAATATTACTTTGGGCAACATGATCAAATTGGAATTCTTCACTATACTTTTTTTACATGAAAACATCTTCAGATTTCAAGGTCTAGTGAGTGCCATGAAACAGAAGAAAAAATAGACTTACCTTTTAACAAATGCAGTAAATAAAATGCACATTATAGTGTGCTAAATTGCATTTTAAATATTCTTTTTATCAAAAGATAATCGAGTACCCCAAGAAAAATGATAAAATACAATAATGTTACTTGTGGTCTGTGTCTTAGTATATCCATCTTGGAGGAGGTAGCATTTTTGAGGACTCCAGGTAGAGGGGAGAAAATAATTTCACTACCAAAAAACAATGCCAGTGTAAATGAACAGACACTTGAAAGGGTAGTCTTCATTACAGGAACTGCAAATGGACACTTGTTACTGGAGTTTAGTACAGCAATAGAAGGGTGGGTGTGACAGACAAAGACAAAGCATGCATGAGAGTGTTGTAATGGTAATCTTCATTTTTAAAACCATTGGCAAATAGGGTGAACCTTAGTTTGAGTTGCAAACTGCAGTGTGCCTAAGTTACAATTTATTTACAATTTTGCTTTACCTCACATTGATCCAAATGGACAAACTAAATTTTCAATACCAGTTGGACGGGTCAACTTACCAGAAATAGTCTAAATCTGAAAGCTGACATAAAGCAGGAGCTATTTCTGTTGAAACTCATTTTGTAGAGTCCTTATGTAGTACTAAATAAAATCAGCACTAAATTTTCCAACTGCCGCTGCTAATGTAATCACTTAGGTTAGAATCTTCTCTCTGATTATTGCCCATTTTAGCTTACTAAGTGTACATTGATATACTGTGTTTCATTTTGGAGATGTTTCTGTGCCAGTCTTGTATCCTGCATTTCTACTTATTTTTTTATTTTTATATTTTGTATCTGAATTTTAGCTGCAGATAGTACATTGATGGGTTTTTACATTTCAGTGCGAAGTGCTTGTTATATCTGCAAGTTCTTTACTACTCACTATTGTAATATTAAACGTCTATTGATATAAGCATATTGACATTTTCTGAACATTTTATAGCTTATTTTATAAAATTAGATATAACATGAACTGGACAAATTGACTTTAATTTTCTAAATCAGAGGTTCTAAGATTTTATTGTATATTAATGTAGAATATCTTGAACTAAAAACATGCATTCTAAGGCCCACTTTCAGATACTTTGATATATTTGTGATAGGATCAGTACTGGGAAACTTACAGTTTTATCCGACACTTTAAGTGATTGTTCTTTATATGGTCATTCTCAGGCCAAACTTCAAGAAATACTAATCTACATATTATGGGTAATGATATTTGGGGAAGAAATGTAGTTTTTTAAAATTGTCATTTTGTTTTTTTAAAGAAATTATTATATAAGACTGGCTGATTATTAAACAATACAAATAAAGGTAATTTCTTATAAGATAAAATACGTTTGATAATGTATAAGGCTGAAGTAATTGTAGTGTGTGTTTTTTAGTGATGAATAGCTCTTCCACATTGCTTTTGGTCACTATTAGATATTTATGAATGAATAATGATTTTATAAATATGCTTTTACTGAGGGGAAAACTGAAAATAATTAGTTTTAATTAATTAGAAACTGAATCAGAAACTGATGGAGGTGGGAGAATGATAGTTTAGGCTATGTACAACTTTATTGCTGTCATCGTTGTTGCTGTTTTTGAATTTCTGAAATCCCGTATGGGGATCTAAAAACTGCGTATTGTTATGGTTATTTTTAGCATATTATAGGCTATTTTAGATGACACAATATCTATGATAGGCTAAACCGTGATCCCAGAAACATAGACTCACTCTATATTATTCTCTCCTAAAATTAACTGTGCTTATTTTATTAAAATGACACATAAAGGGCAACGTCTCATCGTTGTAGGGAAAGTATAAAACACAAGTCTCCATTTTACAAGAATTGACTTGTTTTACGGTTTAAGTTACTTCTGCCTATCTCCTACTGCTCGCTCACATCATTAACTTCATTTTTCCTTCAGGGGGTTTGTATCCATTAGGGTGTAACCAGGAAAACAGACACGTCATTACATTTTTATAAGGGAGAAATTGTAAGGCATAGAAGTGCTTACACTGGTCATGGAAAAGCTGACAAGCCATGCTGGATATGGTGTGACCTTACTGAGATTAGAAAGTGCAGGAAACCCCTAATCTTCCTATAGTAAAGAACAAAGCGGGAACCAGTTCTGGAGGCCAGCACTGGAGTCCTCTGGGGAAAATGGAACCAGAAGGGCTCTTCAGGAAGCCAGACCATAGCAGAGGGGAACAAGGAGAAAAATCCTGGCTTTTTCCTAAATTACTTCTTTAATGCACTAAATGTCTTTTTTGAAAGTAACTAGAGCATCTGAATGAGAGAGAAGCTACCCAGAAATACGGAGAAGAGTAAGGAGGAAAAAGACTGAATCTAAGGACATGAAGACCCAGGATGTGCACAAGGTTTCAGCTCAGACCCAGGATGTGCACAAGGTTTCAGCTCAGACCCAGGATGTGCACAAGGTTTCAGCTCACCCACACTTTCCTTCTGCATACATGCCTCTGATTCTGCTCAGATTCCTTTGTAAAGCATCAAGTTTGGAGTGACAAAAAGTACAGCTGTTTCCACTTTGGTGACAATACTCTTCTAAGGAATATATAGATTCCTTATGTATATCTATGTATATGTGTGTATATATATGTATATACACACACGCTAAACAATGTCAACACAACAGTGAGCAGAAACATTGGGTGACTTAAACACAAAAGCTCACATGATCTAATTATACTCAGGAGATATTTCTGCTCTGTTGTTTAAGGTTAATAAGTATAAGAGAAGGATACTTTCTCTTCAGCTGAATCAAACAAGTTAGGGAATATGCCTGAAGTATTCTTAAATTCTGTTTAACACTTCAGTGTCAGATAAGGCTGGGCACTATTTAAAGTGATGGGATAGATTTTATTCAGTAACTATTGCAGTGGAGAAGAGGGCCCAGTCCGAACAAAATTTGCTTTCATGAAACAAAAGACCGGAGACTTTTTAAAGTCTGGGGTCTCTTAAGGGAAAAGCACTAACTTGTGTGAAGAGGAATTGGTCCATGTGACTAGGCCATCTGAGCTTGTTAATTGGTTGTTATTGCAGGAGAAACAAATTTCTATATTTATGACAGGAGGCAGCGGTACAAGTTAGAGTAAGTTGCCCATGGAACTCAGGTCCTTATATTCCCACAGGGACTGAAAACAAGAGGGAGAGGTACCATCCAGAACACTTGCACTTCAAAGAGATAGCCTCCAACTCTTGGAGGAAACAGTTTCCTTGTGTTATATTTCATCTCAAAAGGCAGAGAAAGTGTTTATAATTCCAAGTTTTCTAAAATAACTGTTTTAAGAGCTGGTTCAGGGGCTTATCTGCATATCACAAGGTTTGGGCTGGAACAGTTAATTCTCCTGTGGAGCATATTAAGGAGGTGCTCGGGTGATCCTAGAGGTGATTCCTTAACCTACTGAAAGCCATAGTAGAGATTGATCAGGTCTCAGTGCAGGTTTGGATTGAGTCCTCAAGTGCTCAGAGTTCTGCAGCTTCTACCAGCTCTCTGGTAACTACACTCTATTGATTTAAATGGCTTGAAATCATTCTGCCAGTTGTCTCTAACCACATCCCTAATGAGAATTTTTGGCCAATCTCTATCATTCATACTATTAATTTGGTTTGTAACATGTATTTAGAATACCAGGATCTCTAATGACAGAGTAAGCATTCAGAGGGCACCATCTATATTTCATTTAGTTTTGTAATCTCAGTGTTTGGCACAGGGGTGAATTTAATAATGAAATTTAAATTGCATTAAGCTCTTAGCATGCACAAAGCATTCTTCTGACTGCTCCTGACGTGGATCACCTTTCAATCCTCATAGTCATTTTACGGAGGAAGGACCAAGTTGTCCTGTGTCAAGGGTATTTGGTATTGGAAAATGAAAAATTAAAGTAGCTTACATAAAACTGAAATCAGCATTTCATATTTAATATTAAAAATATATTGGGAATTCAGCTATAAAATAAAAATGAATGCAATATCCTCATAACTTTATTTCTTCATTCATTTAATAAAATGTTGGTTCTAGTTATCAATATATGCTAATTCTTAGACTGAATTATGTTTGATATAACTCTTGAGAGAAGTATATGACAATAAAACATGACATCCATCACTTCTCATTTTATTCTCAGAGTGTGATCAACAAAAATAATATTTCTGTAACAATTATTTAAGGACTTCCTTTCCATTTTGACAAAAGCCACACTTTTTGAAGCATACATCCTTGTATATTTCCTGACTTTTTGTAGGTTCCCTTTTTTCATTGTAATATGTCCAACTCTGCCAGACCTCCATTTTCAATTACTTAATGTTACTTTTAATTTTAGGATTTCCCTAAGACTAATTTAATCAAAATTTATCACAAATTCCTATGTTTCACCATTTTTTCCTTGATAACTCTGTGATTGGTTAATATTTTATTTCTATTTTTGTGAAGCATTTTAGACACAATAATGTAGACTCTGCTCATTTACAATAGCTAAGTAGATCATATTTTCCAGTTTTCTTAGGAAAGTGTTGGTTTATATATATTGGTGGAGCATGCTTTCATCTCAGAAGTGTTGTGATTTGGATATTCTAATCCTGACCCAATAATAGTGCTGCTTGAAGAACACTTATTGAGCCACAAGCATCTTTCTTAGTGATCATATAAATAGCATCCTTAACACTTGCAACTCTGTGAGGAGAGTAAAATAGTTATTCCTATCCTACCAGTTAGGGTACTGAGAGACAGTTGACTTAGTTTCTTGACTAGATGATAACCAGTATTTTATCTATTATCTAAACACAGGTAGTCTGGCTAAAGAGATTATACTCTTAACCAAATCCACACTATATGGCTCTCTTTGCCCCAAAAGACATTTTACTGATGAGCAAGGCTAGATGTTAGTGTTAACACCAAAGAAGTTTATCACCATTCAAAAATATTGGTAATTTATTTGAAATGTGGTAACAATGCTTTTCTATAAAGTAAGAACCAATAAGGAAAAGTCTATATTATGATGATTATTGCAGATTAAAAAAATAGAGGCTCTGCAGAAGCTAAATGTCTCTCTCCATTCAGAGGGTGAGCATGTAGATGAGCTGGAACATGAACTCAGGACATGTGGCATTAAAGCTGACTCCCTTTTATACTGGCACTGCCATAATGACCCCAAAATTGATAAGCGAGAAGGCTTTAAGTGTTTGATCCTGAAATGAATAAATAAGGATTCCATGTATTTAGAGGAATTTAATAATTTATCTCCAAAAGATATTATGGAAAGTCTAGTTAGAAATTTTAGATCAAGATAAATGTATGGCCTTAAATTGGAAATGATTTCTATAAAATAAATTTCATTGCTTTTGGTGTTTTAGACATGAAGTCCTTGACCATGCCTATGTCCTGAATGGTATTTCCTAGGTTTCCTTCTAGGGTTTTTATGGTTTTAGGTCTAACATTTAAGTCTTCTTGAATTAATTTTTGTATAAGGTATAAGGAAGGGATCCAGTTTCAGCTTTCTACATATGGCTAGCCAGTTTTCCCAGCATCATTTATTAAATAGGGAATCCTTTCCCCATTTCTTGTTTTTGTCAGGTTTGTCAAAGATCAGACGGTTGTAGATGTGTGGTATTATTTCTGAGGGCTCTGTTCTGTTCCATTGGTCTATATCTCTGTTTTGGTACCAGTACCATGCTGTTTTGGTTGCTCTAGCCTTGTAGTATAGTTTGAAATCAGGTAGCATGATGCCTCCAGCTTTGTTCTTTTGGCTTAGGACTGTCTTGGCAATGAGGGCTCTTTTGTGGTTCCATATGAACTTTAAAGTAGTTTTTCCAGTTCTGTGAAGAAAGTCATTGGTAGACTTCATGTCTAAAACACCAAAAGCAATGGCAAGAAAAGCCAAAATTGACAAATGGGTTGTAATTAAACTAAAGAGCTTCTGCACAGCAAAAGAAACTACCATCAGAGTGAACAGGCAACCTACAGAATGGGAGAAAATTTTTGCAATCTACTCATCTGACAAATGGCTAATATCCAGAACCTACAAAGAACTCAAACCAATTTACAAGAAAAAACCAAACAACTCCATCAAAAAGTGGGCAAAGGATATGAACAGACACTTCTCAAAAGAAGACATTTATGCAGCCAACAGACACATGAAAAAATGCTCATCATCACTCGCCATCAGAGAAATGCAAATCAAAACCACAATGAGATACCATCTCACACCAGTTAGAATGGTGATCATTGAAAAGTCAGGAAACAACAGGTGCTGGAGAGGATGTGGAGAAATAGGAACACTTTTACACTGTTGGTGGGACTGTAAACTAGTTCAACCATTATGGAAAACAGTATGGCGATTCCTCAAGGATCTAGAATTAGAAATACCATTTGACCCAGGCATCCCATTACTGGGTATATACCCAAAGGATTATAAATCATGCTGCTATAAAGACACATGCACACATATGTTCATTGCGGCACTATTCACGATAGCAAAAACTTGGAATCAACCCAAATGTCCATCAATAACAGAATGGATTAAGAAAATGTGGCACATATACACCATGGAATATTATGCAGCCATAAAAAAGGATGAGTTCGTGTCCTTTGTAGGGACATGGATGCAGCTGGAAACCATCATTCTCAGCAAACTATCGCAAGGACAGAAAACCAAACATCGCATGTTCTCACTCATAGGTGGAAATTGAACAATGAGAACACTTGGACACAGAAGGGGGAACATCACACACTGGGGCCTATTGTGGCATGGGGGAAGTGGGGGAGGGATAGCATTAGGAGATACACCTAATGTAATTGACGAGTTAATGGGTGCAGCACACCAACACGGCACATGTATACATATGTAACAAACCTGCACATTGAGCACATGTTCCCTAGAACTTAAAGTATAATTAAAAAAAGAAAAAAAATTATAAAATAATTAAAAATAAATAAATAAATAAATTTCAAACTGTGTTTATGCCTTATATGTTCTGATTTTGTATAGGATTTTATTCAAAACAAAACTTTACTGAAAAACGGAAAGCTAAAAACCACTAAAGTGCTATTTAAAAACTGATGTGAAAAACAAAAAGGGTTTATAATATATGAATTAGAATGTCACAAAAGAAAAAAATAAATGAAGTATATTAAGACAAATGACTTTTTATCTTTAATAGATTAATTTTATACCAAATAAAATCTGACAAGCACTTTATCTTCTATAGAATAATAAAAGGTCAAGACTATTTAGAATTAAAGGAATTTTACTTTTATGGATTATAAAACTGTTGGCATAAAAATATCTTTAGTTTTTGGTTTTTAAAATTTTAGTTATATTTTTTATCAATTTAATATAGCATGAAGATTGTTCCCTCACCATTGAAAGAAACTATAAACCGAGTAAGCGGACAACTTACATAATGGGAGAAAATTTTTGCAGCTCTGCATCTGGCAAAGGTCTATTATCCCGCATCTATAAGGAACTTAAACAAATTTAGAAGAAAAAAACAAACAGCCTCATTAAAAGTGGGTAAAGGATATGAACAGACACTTTTCCAAAGAAGACCTACAATGATATAAAAAAAGCTCAACATCACTATCATTAGAGAAATGCAAATCAAAACCACATGGAGATACCATCTCATACAAGACAGAATTGTATTATTAAAAAGTAAACAAACAAACAAACAAAAACAGCAAATGCTGGTGAAGTTGTAGTGAAAATCTTTGTTTTTAAATTACAAATTATTAATCTTTGTAAAGACTTATAGGCTTTTAAAAATATTTTTATATCTTTCTTTAAACAGGCATTCAACCAAATGGCATATAACTTGGTGCAAAATCCAAAATGTTAATGATATAGTTTAACAAATACACTTGTATTCTTTATTTAAGAATTTACAGGCCACAGATAATGAAGAAGGACACAGGTCTCCCAGTCCTTTCATCAGCTTGCAGGACATGTGCTGTGGCCAAACATTCAATTGGCTCATATTCCATAGAAGAGACTGTACTGCTGTTCCTTCCATTTTTTAATTTATTTCTTTGTCAATTAACAAATTAAAATTTTGTATACAGATAGTATGCAACATGGTGTTTTGATATATGTAGACATTATGGAATGGCTACATCAAGCTAATTAACATACGGATTACTTCACATACTTACCATGTTTTCTGTAGTTAAATATTTAGAATCTATTCTTTTAGCAATTTTCAAACATATAGCAAACTGTTATTTATTATAGTCACTATGCTTACAATAGACCTCCCGAACTTATTTCTCCTATCAGGTTGTATATCTTTTGATCAATGTTAGGATGATTTTATATATTTTTTTTCTTTTTGAGACTCAGTCTCACTTTGTTGCCCAGGCTGGAGTGCAGTGGTGTGATCTCGGCTCACTGCAATCTTCACTTCCCGGGTTCAAGCAATTCTCATGCCTCAGCCTCCCAAGTAGCTGGGATTACAGGCGTGTGCCACCATGCCTGGCTGATTTTTGTATTTTTAGTAGAGATGGGGTTTCACCATGTTGGTCAGGCTGGCCTCGAACTCCTGACCTCAGGCGATCCACCTGCCTCGGCCGCACAAAGTGCTGGGATTGTAGACGTGAGCCACCGTGCCCAGCTTGATTTCATATCTTGGCTATTGTCAATAATGTAATAAACTTGGAAGTGGAACTATCTCTTCGACACACTGATTTTGTTTCTTTTGGATATATACCCAGAAGTGGAATGAGCTAGACAAGGGCACAACCCAAAAATGTAAAACTATGAGAGGAAAACATTGGGGAAAAACTGTTGGAAATTGGTCTGGGTAATGATTTTTTAGCTATTAGCCCAAAGCACGGGCAACATAATCAGGATAAACAAATGGGATTGCATCACACTAAAAAGGTTCTGTACAGCAAAGGAAACAATCAACAGAATGAAGGGACAGCCCACAGAATAAGATAATATGTTTGCCAACTATACATCTGATAAGGGATTAATAGCCAAAATATATAAGAAACTCAAATAACTCAGCAGTGAGAAAACAAATAACCTGATGAAAAAATAGACAAAGGATCTGAAAAAGAAATTTCTTAAAAGAAAACATACAAATGCCCAACAGGTATATAAAAAATGTTCAAAATTACTAATTATCAAAAAATACAAATTAAAACCACAATGAGACACTACCTCACCCCTGTTAGGACAGCTATTATCAAAATGACAAACAATAAGACGTTTGGTAAGGATGTGGAAAAAAGGGAAGTTTTGTACACTGTTGATGGGAATGAATGTAGATTAGTACAGCCATTGTGAAAACAGTATAGAGATTCCTCAAAAAATGAAAAATACAATTACCATATGTTTCTTCTATCTATGTTGAAGTGTAAATATATCTTGTTATTAAGAAGACTATTTGAGGACCATGCAGTTTGGTTTATCTTTTTAACTTCTTCTTTCAAATTTTATTTCAGAATCAGGGGGTACATGTGCCACACTACCCCAAGCACCTTACAGATTAAATACTACTCCTATCGAACTACCAATGTCATTTTTCACAGAAGTAAAGAACACTATTCTGGGCCAGGCGGGGTGGCTCAAGCCTGTAATCCCAGCACTTTGGGAGGCCGAGGCAGGCGGATCACGAGGTCAGGAGATCGAGACCATCCTGGCTAACACGGTGAAACCCCGTCTCTACTAAAAAATACAAAAAACTAGCCGGGCGAGGTGGCGGGCGCCTGTAGTCCCAGCTACTCGGGAGGTTGAGGCAGGAGAATGGCGTGAACTCGGAAGACAGAGCTTGCAGTGAGCCGAGATCCGGCCACTGCACTCCAGCCCAGGAGACAGAGCGAGACTCCGTCCCCCCCCCCCCAAAAAAAAAAAAAAAACACTATTCTGAAACCCATACCGAATCAAAAAGGAGCCCGAATAGCCAAAACAATCCTAAGCAAAAAGAACAAAGCTGAAGGCATCACATTACCCAACTTGAGACTGTGCTACAAGGCTACAATAACCAAAATATCATGCTACTGGTAGAAAAACAGACACATAGACCAACGGAACAGAATAAAAACACCCAGAAATAAAGCATTACCTGATTTTCAACAAAGCCAAGAAAAATAAGCAATGAGAAGATTCCTTATTCAATATATGGTACTGGGATAACTGGCTATCCATATGCAGAAGAATGAATTTGGACCCCTACCAATCACGACATGCATAAGTTAACTCAAGATGGATTAAAGATGTTAAGATCTCATAATGTAAAAATCATAAAAGAAAACCCAGGAAATACCTTTTTTGATGTTAGCCTTGTGGTCTGGTTTAGATATGTATTATTGAAATAACGTAGTGTTTGTAGTACCTGGAGAGCTGGAGCCTTTGATAAATAGCATCTACCTCTTACGGGAGCAAGAAAGCCACTCTGGGCTCTGGGAAGGTGAGTTCAATTGCAACTTCCTCCTGCTGGAAGAAAGAGAAAGTTCCGTTTTCACCTAACATATTGTCCAGGAAATCCAGATTGAACAACTGGCGTCACTTTTGGACAAATGTATTCATTAAGCAACAAAATCATTGGTTAGCCTAGTGAAAGATAAGTTCTGAAACATTACCTAAGTGTCCATAAATGCTTCCAGTTAATAAGACTTTCAGACTTTTTCTGCTTATGTAGGGAGGGAGCCTTTTTTCCTATGAGGTTTACCATAATTGTTATAAAAGTGGAACAAAAGAAGTTGGGAAAGAAAACTTGCATTTTTGCTGTGCCATGAAACCAAATTAAAAAGAGGCACATTTTGTTGGTTATTTTCCTTGTGATATGTAAGAGCTTCTCTGCTTTCCTTTGGTCAAAATTTTTTCTCACATTGAAGCACAAATTAAGCCTGAGCTTACAATTTCATTGTTCTAGTTTCTAGTTTCAAAATTGCTTTACGAAATGTGTGAGGAAGAAATGTGACTTCAAGAAATCAATACTTCTGAGTGTTTATCGTCCTATAAATATTTAGGTAGACATTTTTCATTAATTTAATAAAAATGCAAAGATATTTACAAAATTATACTGATACAGGAATTTGTAAGTGTGTTTAAGAAAAAGTACATATGCTACAAGGATCTCAAAAAGATCAAAATTAGATTCAGAGAATGTACGTGAGAATTGTCCTTGGCTCAGGAATTGTGCATCTGATTATTTCACTTGAACTGTAATATTTCTGATTTAACATGAATTTTAAGAAAATGTATAAAATTTGACAGGAAAAAGAAAAGTTAAAAATATATAAAATATTTCTATTTTACAAATTAGTATAACACATTTTTAATATTTTAGCTTGAATATAAGCAGGTAACAATATGACTGTATACTGCAAAACATACAAAATTTCTTTAACAAATTTAAGCTGTTAATTGAAGTAGTTTTCAATCTCTATAAACTAAAAAATAAGATAATAGTGTAGAATTTTTAATTCATTCTTTCTTGCTTAAAATGCCTATGGTTGTTGGTACAGTTACACATATACATCTCAGCATGCTGGATAATAATTACCTAGTATATTATCTTTTTTTGGGAAATACTTGTAATGTTCTGAGAAAATATGGTGTGTCAATTTACAGTATCAATAAAGAAGCAGAATGCTGCCTTTTAAAATCTCACAAAATGCACAAATGTCTTTTAGCAGTAAAATGCAATTAAGAAAAATTTTTATTTTATTAGAGCATTGTAAATTTCATGAATGAGAATTGTCAGCACACTCTCTGGGAAACCTTGGAAGAATTAATGCCAGAATTTTCAGTTTAACTGATTATGTAATTATTAACAGGAAATCAAAATAGTAAAATGTAATTATTAACAGGAAATCAAGAGTAAAATGAAACTGAGATGTTGTTGCTCCTTTAAGCCACCAAGTAAACCAATTAAAAGTATTTGTAATTTGACTTATTTATTATAAATTTAAATCCTGTTTAAATTTTGATTTGACTAAAAGATAAGAAAGATTTCTGTGAGGGTAGAAGTCTATGTAACTATGAAATCTAATTAGATTAGAATTTTTAATATTTTACGTATTTTTATTTTTTAATATTTAAATAACAATGATCTTGTAGATATGCTAACCAAATATGTTTACTTTGCAGGTTGCAAAACGAAAGCCAGGCTGTGGTTTATCTATCATGGCTTAAGGAGTTACTAAGGCTTCCCTTAATCATTTTTGTTTTCATGCTTTAACACCTGATTGTTTGTTTGATATTGGTAACTTCGAACACATTTTTCACTCCCTCTAAAATATAAACCTGTCACAGTGCTCAAAATAAATGCTAAATCTAGTTCACAGGAAATCTGTCATGTAGCAAGATAAAAAAATGCACAGAAAATCATATCGTCTAACTTTGGCAATGTTTTATAATTTTCTCATGGCTCTTCTGTATAAATTTCTAATATTGACTTATTAGACAGCTAATATGATAATATCTCCACTAGTAATAATCTTAGGAAAAATTACTCTTCCTAATCGGCCCATAAGATAGCAGGAGCAACAGCAACAACAACAACAACAACAAAATCTATGGAAAATAAAATTTCTTCAGGCAAATTTCTAGGCTTTTCCTCACTATTTCTTCACCTGCTTAATTTTCTTTTTTGTCTCTTTGGTGCCCACCTCTGCACCCCTACATTGGTTGTGTCTTTTTGCTGCTCAGGCTTTGTGTCCCTTTACCCAATGCCCATGTCATGCCCAACTCTGATGCCAATTGAAGTCTTCTACATGTTCTCTGATTTTAATGGCAGCCACAACTTTAGGTAAGAAGGTCCCTGAGACAACAAAAAATTTCCCTGGAAGGCTAACCTCCATCTTCCCCAAAGAATGATAATTTCTTCATATATGTAGAAGTTACTACTGTGTGCCAACATCTACTAAGTATACAATTCTATTTTTGTTACAGGGGATTCAGTATAAGATCATAGAAAGTCCTCAAAGAGCTTAGGTTCTATCAGACTCTTCATGTAATAAATAAGTACACACAGAACTTACTATGTAATCCAAGTCAAGGTCGTGAGACATATTGTGAAGAAACTTAAAGAAGAAAAAGGTGTCATCAGTAAGCAGTATTTTAAATGCATGGTACAATGGTCAAGGAAGATCTCCCCCAAGAGAGAGTATTTGAACAGAACCTGAACATGTGAGTGAGCAGACAATGGAAATGTTGGGAGAAGCATATTTGTCAGGAGGTGCTAGTCTAGAAGAGGCTGTAGTGATTAAAGAAATCCAAATCTCAGGATTTTACCCCAAATAATTTTTACTTAAATTCTTATGACAGGTTGGACATGATACAAGTTACTCTTCCATGTTATGACAGAAGTTCAGGTTGTTTTTATCTTGTGGACTCAAAAAGTCATTTGAGGTAGAAAAGAGCAACGGAGTAGGCACAGTTCACCTTCAATACCTCAGACCATGAGTAACACACTTACTGTCTGCCCTTTGGCCAGAATAGTCACATGACCCCAACCTAACTTCAAGGAAGGCTTGGAAATACTGGTAATTGTCAGGAGGCGTGAAAGTTTTCCATGCATTTCAGGCATACGGAGCCACAAGTATGGTAACTTCTTATGTTCCCCACTCATTAACTTTGGAAAATTCTTTCTTGTATTAGAGAAAAGTGAGAATGTAGTCTTCATGACCATTTATCCTGATTTGCTTACTCATTCCTGCTATCCCAGTGTTTAGTCAAGTTGAGATCAATATTTAGCCTGGTTTAGATTTTGTCTTGGATTTTTTTCTTTCATTTTTTTATTTTTTTATTTTTTTATTTTTTATTTTTTTATTTTATTTTATTTTTTTTGAGACGGAGTCTCGCTCTGTCGCCCGGGCTGGAGTGCAGTGGCCGGATCTCAGCTCACTGCAAGCTCCGCCTCCCGGGTTTACGCCATTCTCCTGCCTCAGCCTCCCAGTAGCTGGGACTACAGGCGCCCGCCACCTCGCCCAGCTACTTTTTTGTATTTTTTAGTAGAGACGGGGTTTCACAGTGTTAGCCAGGATGGTCTCGATCTTCTGACCTCGTGATCCGCCCGTCTCGGCCTCCCAAAGTGCTGGGATTACAGGCTTGAGCCACCGTGCCCGGCCATTTTTTTAAACATATTATTATGTACAACTATGGATTATGTAGACCTCAACTTTGAACTTTCAGTTTACGTTAATTCAAAATATGATTAAATCTTTAAAAAATTATTTTATAACTCTTCTCTGACATCTTTATACCTTCCAGGAGAGTATGCATAGAGGTGAATGATAAAATGGGATTTGCCTCAGGTAAGAGCAATTACAAAAAGCTAATTCCTTTTGGGTTTGGGTGGTGATGAGAGAAGTATTTGATGTTGCTGTCAGCTGAGCTACTAGGCATACTAGACAGTTTTATAGGTAGCCATAGGCCACCAAAATGGTGGAGCCAGTCGGAAACATAGGAAGTTAGGCATATGTGAAAAAAATGCAGGAAATGGAGGCTGATTATTCAAGCTATATGCCACATAGAAAGTTGTACGAATCTGTCACATTGGTTTTGCAGTCGTTTTTTGGTATAAATCTGCAACTACCCATGTCATTATCAGATAATGTCTTTCAGTTTTGCAATAAATCATCTAACAGGAATGAGTTCAAAAAATAAAGCATGTTTACTAAATACGGTGTCTCATGCCTGTAATCTCAGCACTTTGGGAGTCTGAGATGGGTGGATTGCTTGAGCCTAGGAGTTTGACACCAGACTGAACAATGTAGGGAGGCACTTGTAATCTGAGCTGCTCAGGAGATTGAGGTAGGAGAATCATTTGAGCCCGGAAGGTCGATGCTGCAGTGAGATGTCATTGCACCATTGCACTCCAGCCTGGGCAACAGAGTGAGACACTGACTCAACAACACAGAGCGTGTTTAATGATTTTCTGTTTTTAAGACAATGGTGATTACTGTGTAAGTTAGACAAAATGTTTGTAGGCATTTTATACCCACAATAGGAACTATACTTGTATTACTACCATGATAAATCAGAAGACACATATTTTACCACATTCAAAAAAGCACAAATCAGAAAACATAACTCAACTGAAGAAACAGCAGCATCTTCCATCATTATTTTAGAAAGATTGGACCTAAAGATAACTGTTTAACATGTGCATTAGCAAAGGGGCTGCTTAATGAATGAAACATGGCTTTTCACTTACATTAAATAATAGTTCTAATTAAGCTCATTTTTAATCCAAGTTTTGTGTCGCATTCAGACTGTTTGCCACAAGGTATAAGCTATCAACATTCTTGCTTCATTAACAAAGAGTTAAAAGATGGCAGTTTTAAAGGGATGTTGTTGGATGGTTCAAATAGGAAATTAGAGAATTCCAGTAATCTTTCATTTGCTCATATAATTCATGGAATGAGAATAAAGTTTATAGAAATTCATTCTGTAATAATTTAAACATCTGAAATCAGTGAGACAGTTATACATGTTCAATATTGAAGATAAAGTTATATTTTTGGTATTATAGCTAGAACATTTGATGGAGTAGAATGTCATGTTAAAAACAGCCTTCTTTCTAAACTATGAAACCTTTGAACAGAAATATGCCAGAAACTGTTTGTGGTGCAGACATAATTTAAAATTGCAACCAAAAAGAAAGCATAATTTACCCATCTAAATTCAAGCTATAATTGTCAAAATGTACAAATATTGTTACACATACATGGGATAATTAGATTTTTACAATTTTTTTCTGTAAAAGAGTTCATGTTGAAGATGCACACATGTCCTTCAGCAGGGGTATAAGGGTTTTCTCCTTGATAAAAATCTATCCATGATCAATTGGATTTTTGAAATTTTTTTTCAAGAACTGTATTAGACATCAGGTTTTGTCTTTAAAAGATACTAGATGTCCTAAATGATATCTCTCAATCTGCTTCCATTATATTCAATATCAGTTGGAAATTCTTAATAAAACAATGAAAGAATGATAGTACTCAAAACTTCAGTTTTGACACTTAACATGAATTTTCAATAGTTTAAAACAAAGCTCACTCTAACACATAGGATCATGTTGTCAAATCAGACTCATATGAATCAGAGATCTTATTCAGTGTCAAGGTTTAGTAAATAATTTTTAAGTTACGAAGGTCAAATACTCAGAAAAAGTAGAGCAAGATCTGGAGAATCAAGGGTGACTGATTTAAACATTTAAAGAATTATACTGCCTAGTGAGTTGAGAATAAAACATCAAGCAAAAAGATAGAAGCAGGGAGATTTAGGCTACTACAGCAAGAGGTAAATGTAGGTGACTCTGCACAGGACAGAAGAGGTACATTTTCTTATGACTTGAAGGTGAATCCTGTATCCTTCATGGTAATTTCTACCTCCTGGAAGCACAAGGCATGTTGCTTTTTAGTGTTTGAAATACTACATCACACACCGGGGCCCATTATGGGGAGTGGGGAGAGGGGAGAGATTGCATTGGGAGTTATACCTGACGTAAAAAACAAGTTGATGGGTGCTGATGAGTTGATGGGTGCAGCACACCAACATGGCACAAGTATACATATGTAACAAACCTGCACGTTATGCACATGTACCCTAGAACTTAAAGTATAATAATAATAAAAAAAAGAAATAATAAAAAAAAGAAATACTTTGCTTGTATCCCCCAAACAAAAGTCAATAATTTTGAAAAATATACATACATTTTCACAAACAAAATATATAATTAACATAGCAAGAAATATATATACACATTCCACATGCATATGTATTCACACACACACACACACATACACACACAAATGCACACAAAATGAAAAGTTTCCCTAAAGTTCTTTTAAAAGAAAATAAAAAACGTGCATTAACTATAATGTCAAAAAGAAAGTTTTCATTAGTTGTTTGGAAGCCATTGTCATAGAGAAACATCATTATACTGTAAAGTTTTAATAGACAGATAAAATGCTTATGTAAATTTCCACTGAATGAATTCAAGATATTTATAAGATTCGACATACATATTTTAAAATGTAACAAGATTTTAAACATAATCATATGATGATTTATAAATCAAATTCAAGGTTTCTAATCACTGATACAGGCTTACTGTATTTGGGTTTCTATGTACTTTTAACATTTTAATATACTTAAAATAACTTTGAGTATAATTTCTCTTAGAAAAAGGATAATCTAACAAAATTAACCAGACATGAGAACTTGTATTTGATGGTGACATTGTTTTTCTCAAGGACTTCCTCAACAATCAGTTGAGACTCCTGGATCAAAATTATGTTAACATTTGCTCCTTTTAATAAAAATACATAATTTAAAACAAAAGCTGAGTTGGATATATTACCATAATACATTTCATCATATTATTAATATTTAGCTTAAACATTCTCAGAGCAGTGACTTGATCTTTTACAAAACTCCTGTCCCACACACTGTTCCTGATCATGAAGAGCCCACAAAATGTGACTTCTCCATGGGATAAGCCTAAAATATACTGAAATAGAAATCTAAATTAGATATAATTTCAGTCTTCTTATGAAACTGTACTGCATAATTATATTAATGAAACAAAACTATCCTTGGGTCTTAACAGACAAACATGTTTACTTGGTTGTTTTATCATCAAGGATGAATTGATTACAATAAACAAATGAGGGAAATTTCCTGAAATTTAGCTGACTTCTCTCTAGATGTGTGGAAGATCAAATCCCATATCAGGTCTCACCACTTAGTGGGGCCAAAAAAAAAAAAAAAATAAAGTCTTTTTCAACTTCTACCCTGGTTAGTAGAAGTTGGTTAAAAAAGAGTCCATCTATTATTTGACTGTCAGGGTGTAGGATGCAACAATAGTATTTTATTCATCCTTATGTTTCAGTAGCACTTACATATATTGCCTTATCGAGTCATGTGCATAATAAAAATGTATCAAAGTTTATTGGTTGGGTGTGGTAGCTCACGCCTATAATGTTGGCACTTTGGGAGGCTGAGGCGAGTGGATCACCTGAGGTCAGGAGTTTGAGACCAGCCTAGCCAACATGGTGAAACCCCATCTCTACTAAAAATACAAAAAATTAGCTGGGCATGGTGGCAGGTGACTGTAATTCCAGCTACTCAGGTGACTGAGGCAGGAGAATCACTTGAACCTGGGTGGCGGAGGTTGCAGTGAGCTGAGATTGCATCACTGCACTCCAACCTGGGCAACAAGAGCAAAACTTCGTCTCAAAAAAATAAAAAATAAATAAAAATTAAAGTTTATCACCACCCATGGGGTATAAGGTTCAATTAAATATAATATCAATAGCGCAAATGTGTGATGTAGTGCGTTAGCTTTCAACATTATTGCTCTTGGAAACAACATGCTTTTTTTTTTTTTTTTAATCTCTTAAAAATGCTGTTTCCATTAACAGAAGCTGTTTGCAACTATAAAATTCCCTATATAATTATGAACACACCTAAAAGGGGTTTTTAGTTCTCTGTTTATAACTTCTTATATGTGCATAGCATGAAGGGAAATCAGAGGATTTAGAATTCATTTATTTGGTCTTGAATATTCTCAAGAGGTAATACTGACTTAGAGAATTATTTTCTAAATTAGAGCACCTTTACTTTTTCCAAGATCTGAGATATGATGGCTTTATTAACCAATATTAATAAAATGTTGTTAGCTTCTATAAAGAAAATATAAAATGTCTGTGTATGTGTGTGCGTGTGTGTGTACAAAACCTATATCTGCATTAAAAAAAAGATAAGCTACACTAGATGCATAACTTATGTTGCTACCATCATCATATACATGTTTTGCTATTTTTCCCCTTTAAGGGTTATTTTCCTAGAATTGTATGCGTTCAGTCACATAAAAATGAACACATTCATACTTTCCTTATCAATTAAGATTTTCATGCTATATTTTTTCCTTCTATTCTTAATGAATTAATCATTTATTCAGAACTTTTGTCCTTGAAAAGTTATAATATAATTAAAAGTTTAAGATATTTGGTAAAATTTTGAATTATTTTTATAAGTATTTTAAACCTGTAAAGGCCACATACAGTTTAGTTACTATGGTGTGGAGAGATAGCTAAACTTTTTGGTCCTCTGCTCAAAATTGAAACATCTAAAGTCACATCACCCTCATGTTAATTATACAACTCATCTTCTTAGTATTTAAAATGCATCTAAATTAATTAATTTGATAGATGAGTAATTATAAAAAATAATTGAAAGCTTTACTATGTGAAGTTTGCATCTAGAAATACTATTTTTATTGTTTACATCATAGTATGGTTCTACTGTAAATTAAGTACTGTTTTTGTTAATAATATTTTATTCAATAGGGCTTCATTTTACCTAATTTTTTTCCTTTTTTCTGCCTATAATGTAAAGAGATGTACTATCTGTTCCTGTGAAAATTCATGTTTAAATATTGGCAAATTTCACTGGATTTTCTGCCAGCAACACTCAGGACTAACAAATCAATTTAGACTTAAATACTTAAAGTGCTCAGGCCTAAAAGAAAATGCAAGCAGTACAAAGATTTTCAATCTATATTAATTTAAAATGACTCTTTCTTATGGAAATCCTCAGAGCTGTCATACCTTAACATGTCAGATTTGCTATACCAGTAACTTCCCCTTACTTAGAGCTGCATAGATTTTTTTTTTTTTGTAAATATATAAATAACAATGATTTTCAGGGATTTCATTCTATTTGCTTTAAAGGCAATTACAGACAGTAAGACAGTAATAAAAGGCCCACCAGAGTGCATTAGGCTTGTTTAATGTGATTTGGAAAATGATATCCAAAGAACAAACCCCTAGCAGCCTACTGCAAAGTGATATGCCCTGATGCCCTGTGATTACTCACAAGCAGAATCCTAAGGAAGTATAGAGCTTGCTTTTCACTCATGCCAAGTCTATCAAAAAATTTTACCTTCTGGGGTTGATTTATGGTAGCTTTGACTTAGTGGTAACCTTATTAGGTTGGTGTTTCTGAATGAATAAATTAGTTTTTGACTAAAAGGAAATAGTCAATTAATTATTAAAAAGTAGCAATTAGGCCGGGCGCGGTGGCTCATGCCTGCAATCCCAGCACTTTGGGAGTCGGAGGCAAGTGGATCACGAGGTCAAGAAATTGAGACCATCCTGGCCAACAAGG
The DNA here is from genome assembly GCF_007565055.1 of Rhinopithecus roxellana. Lineage (NCBI taxonomy): Eukaryota > Metazoa > Chordata > Mammalia > Primates > Cercopithecidae > Rhinopithecus > Rhinopithecus roxellana. Next base: position 39,810,366 of record NC_044562.1, read on the forward strand.
TAAAACCCCGTCTATACTGAAAATACAAAAATTAGCTGGGCATGGTGGCATGTGCCTGTAGTACCAGCTACTTGGGAGGCTGAGACAGTAGAATTGCTTGAACCTGGGAGATGGAGGTTGCAGTGAGCCAACATCATGCCACTGCACTCCAGCCTGGCAACAGAGCGAGATTCCATCTCAAAAATACATAAATAAATAAATAAATAAATAAATAAATAATAAAAGTGGCAACTAGCTGGTATCATTCTTGTTCCTCCTGGAGTTCGGGTTTTTAAGACAACAACTATCTTTTAATTTTGCTGCTTAAGGAAATTTGTGCTACCTTTCTATTCCTGTGCATCAACATTCATAATACCAAATTATGGTATTATGAGAAAAGTATGAGAAATATAGACATTTCAAACTAATTTCCTATCATGTCCCTACAGCACCTTAAAAAGACCATCATTTTGTATTTTCTGTTGTTCTGTGACTTTTTTTGCTGCAAACATTGTTGAAAAGCACTCGATAAATTTGATGTAAATTATATTTAGAGAAAGGTAAACCAAAGTGTGTGTGTGTGTGTGTGTGTGTGTGTGTGTGTGAGAAAGCCTCTATCCATGCTTCCAAATAAAGAATAGATTGGATTGCCAGGGAGTTCTGAACAGTCACCACTGTCTGACCTGAGAAACACAGGGATCTGTCTCAGACAAACTGACAGATTGCCTGAATTAAGAGAAGCATCTAAAAGTTTAGACAGGAGCATGAACCTTAAGTTTCTTTTCAGTTACAAGTGTCTACAACTTGAAGAATTGTTGAGAAAACACTATGGCAGACTATCCTCTCATGGACTCTTCAATGAAATTGGAGCCATGCATTTGTGAAAATGATAGGACGTAGAAAAATTTTTTTTTAGAGTTCAGGTCACCACCAGTAGATGGGTTATGCAAGGCTAAACCACATGTCTTTCATCACGTAGCAGGCTGGCATCAGGGTTTTAAGAGAGCAAGCAGAAGTTCATGATGAACCCAGGCTCTGAAAGAGCACACCTTCTGCAGCATTCTGTTGGTTAAAGTAGGTCAGCAGGCTAGCTCCATGAGAGGTAAGAAAAACCATATTAGGTGAAGCTGTGAAATCACATTGAAAAGACCATTACTACAGGAAGGGGTAAAGAATAGAAAGTAATTTCTATTAAATCAATTTAATGTGTATATCAGATACTATATTTCAGTAGATTATTTACTCACCTTACTTTCCATATTTTATTGATTTCTTTTAGATTAAATTTTTTTTTTTTCTTGGCAGAATTCAAGAAGGCAATTAAAGAGAGTCTTTGTGTGGTAAATTTTTAAAGGTTTGTGTTCCAGATACTCTTTTGCCTAAGCTAAAATATTTTTAAAATATTTTTGAACATTTTGAAAATGAGTCCTTTGTTTTCTATGACATGGCATCTCCGTTAAGTCTATCTTCAATCTGAAATTTGTCCATTTGTGTTTAAACTGCTCTTTACCTCTGCATTTCATATTTTGTCTTTGTTTCTAATGTTCTCAGATTTCTGTTTACCACACTTAGTTGCAGGGATTTGTTTGTTGTTTTTTCACATACTTATCTCTTCTTGACTGTCTGTGACAGATCAATCTGATAATTTACATCTTTAATTCTACTTGTCATACAGTCATTGTTAATTCAAGGCTTCTATTTTCCACTTAATTTATTCCTCTCCACTTACAACTCTGTTACACAGGTATTGAACACTCCTTCTAGGCTCCGTGAATCTTACTTTTTCTTTTTCTTTTTGTGTTTTATTTTGAGACAAAGTTTTACTCTGTTGCCAAAGCTGGAGTGAAGAGCGCAGTGGCGCGATCTTGGCTTATTGCAACCTCCGCCTCCCGGGTTCAAGCGATTCTCCTGTCTCAGCCTCTAGTAGCTAGGATTTCAGGCACGTGCCAACATGCTTAGCTAATTTTTTACATTTTTAGTAGAGTCGGGTTTTCACCCCATGTTGGCCACGCTGGTCTCGAATTCCTGACCTCAGAAACCCGCCTTGGCCTCCCAAAGTGTTGGGATTATAGGTGTGAGCCACTGCAAAGGGCAGGATCTTACTTTTGCTTTATGTTTCCTGCATCTTCATCAGTTTTTGGTGACTTTTAATATAAGACATTTTTAATCTTCTAATGTACTCTGTTTTACCAGTTTATTGTTTAATTCAAATATTGAATTCCATATTTCAACTTTCACATTTTTTATATCTGTTAAATCAAGTTTAGCTTAAAGCTGACTCCTTACATATTTTAAGTTTGGCCTAAAGGTTTCTCTGTACATCATGAACTGTAACTAGTGAAGGTGTAAACAGACCTTAGCGTATACTTGTGCCAATCACTGAGTTCTGGTCAATCAAATGTAGCCAAATGTTAGAACTGTGTTCAAATAAGGCAAATGCCAAGCTGTAACCAATCCAGCTCTTTCTGCACCTCACTTCTGTTTTCTGTACGTTACTTTCCTTTTTCTGTCTATAAATCTTCAACTGTGTGGCGAAGCTGGAGTCTCTGAGCATACTGGGCTCAAGAGGCTGCCCAGTTCACCAGCTGTTCACTCCTCAATTCAACTCTCTTAAATTTCACTCAGCTGAAGTTTTTATTTTATCATATCCAATGTTTATAATTAATTATTATTATTTTGTTTTTTGAGACAGGGTCTTACTCTGTCTTCCAGATTGGAGTGCAGTGGCATGAACACTGCTTGTTGCAGCCTTGACTTCCTTGGCTCAAGCAATCCTCTTGCCTAATAATGGCTTTTTTTTTTTTTAATTTTTTTTTGTCTTTGGTGAGTTAAGAGACTTTTGATCCATCAGATTAGTTAGGTATGGGGAAGCCCTTAAGGTCAGATAAACTTTCATGTTGTAATATGAGGTCCTCTTCTCTGACCTCAGGAAACCCCCTGTACTTCACCTAGGCACTCGCTGCCATTTTCCAAGAATTACCTCCTCATGTTGAGCTCATCTATCCTACAATGGTGGAAATGGGTAAGCTGAACTGCACTTGTTAAAATTCTTCTCAACCCTGCGCTTGTTAAAATTCTTCTCAACCCAGGGGCATCTCATCTCTGTGTAATATTGCAGTGTGTTCAGAGTCAGAAACTTATATTGCTCTCATACTGGTGGCAGTGAGTGGATAATAATGCCCCTAGGGCAATGCAAGTGAAACACGGGAGCACAGCTAGAAAGCCGTCATGCTACCTGCTATACATTTATGACTCCTGGTCTTTTGCCTCACTAGGCTGTCATTTACCCCACACATGTCAGGATTTTGCCATATTATGTCTTCCTCAGCATTTTCCAAGTTTTAGTTATTGTTGTTGGCTGTGCATGTGTTTTATAGCTATTAGTTGGCTCTGGAATCTATCACTATGCCTCTATTTCCATCCCGTCTCCAAGGGTTAGGGTTGCAAGGAGCCAGCAGCTCTTTCTCCTATGACATTCTGCCTGAAGGCAACTTTTACATGATGGTAATTGTGCCCTTTTCTTGAAACTAGATAGACTTTCTAACCGAAATTTAAATTCTCTTCACCAGTCTTAGTACTTCACTTCCTATAAATGTCTGTAGTTTATAATGAAAATAGCATTTATCAGCTTTTCCAAAGCTTGCTGAAGAGCAGCCCCACAGCATGGTCCAATTTCTCAAACTTTCATGTAGAAATATTATTAAGAATTTACATCCTTGAGCCTGGAATGGGACACAGGGGTACGCATTTTTAAAAACCATACTAGATGATTTTCATTTACTTGGTCTGTAGCCCATATTCTAAAGTAATTGCTAAAGGCAATTTCAACTCACTGAGTAAAGCACAAGAGAAGCCAAAGGATATCTGTTAGGAACCTCCCATTCCCCTTCAAGGAAATAACCTAACTTCTTGAGAATTTGTGTGCCCCTTAGGCAAAAATGAATAACATTTTCCAGCATACCACTTTACAAAGGAATTGCTTAGACATATTTATTCCCCCAATCTCACATATTACTGACTATCCATGTTAAACGTACTAACGAAAACACTGCACCCCCTCAATATCTATAATGCGGATTTCCAAGTTTTCAAATATTTTATTTAAATTTGATGTGATATTTTCAGGAATATCAACATTCATGTCAGGTCAGTTTTTACTTTCTGGTTACAAATAGATTTTTTTTTTCCTCTGGTTTAGCTCTAGAGTAAATGTTTTATCCAAAGTGTAGCATAGTACTTAAAATATAACAGATAAATTTTTAAATGCTGCCCAGATAACCAGTAATTCCCCCATTATGTCTAGGTTTTCTTCTTAACTCCACCAATTTATTTGGCTCAGAATCTTTTTTTTTTTTTAATTTCAAGAAATTATGCCCTCATTTGTAATCATTACTATGATCACTGAGAATTGCACTAAAGATTTTCTAAGGTTATGGAAAAGGGTTTTGTGATAATTACCCCAAGATACAAAAATTCATAAACCCTAATCGATGTCTGACTTCATTTAATTAATGTCAAAATGCAAGAGGCAGCTAAGTTTTGTAAATTACTAGGAGTAATTTCAAAATAAAATTCTTGAAGTTTAATCTAGATTTCACGGATCCACTGTTTATATGAATTGACAATGTTTAGGCTTCTAAGCTCACATAGAGTATTAAGTGACTTTTCCTTAAATTGTTATTGAAATTAATGGAACAGTGTGGAAGGACTGTTTCATCTAAAATAGACAGACACGTGCATGTGTGCACACACACACACATGCATGCACAAGATCACCACCCAAGATTTCAATAGTCTATTGCTCACCATTTCATGCGTCCACTTTTTCTTTCCTTCACCAGCAGCTATCAGCTTCACCAGTAGCTATCAGAAAGATGCTTCTCAGAAGAAAATTTATCCTAGAACAAGTAATTTGCTTTCCTTAAGCTTTGTGCAACAGGCCCTGGAGTTTCAGTTTTCTTTGCTCCCTGACCTAGAAAACATTTCTTCTTCCAAGCCTATTATGCTAGCACATCCAACAATTATTTCTCCCTTTCCATGCTTCAAGCCTCCGGCCAACAAATCCTTTCAAATGCTTATCTTTCCTTTTTTTCTAATTATAACACTATAATTAGATGTACACTAGCCTTTGTAATTCTACCTGTCACAATTTTCATTGCTAATTTCTATGTGATACATTGTACAAAATTCTTCAGATGTTTAAATTTATCACCTAGATTACCACTTCTTTTTAGACATGTTATATTTACTGCCTAACTCATCTGTTGAACTTTTGTCATTCAATTATAAATATGTATTTTTTTAATTCTCAAAAATCTACTTAGTGCTTGTTAAAATATGTTTGACAGCTTTGGATAATCCCTTGATTTTTCCTCACATTTTCAACTTTATATTCATGTATATGCTCTCAGTTAAAAATATGTTATATATTTTGTATAAGTCTTTTATATATTTTTATTAGTATATTAAACCTTACATTTTAATTTTTTTATTTCTAATATCTGAAGCCATTACAGGACTGATATGGAAAGATTGTACGTTATGCTTTTTGTGTGCATTGGAACATTATTGATGAAAAATTTTAAGTCTTGAGTTCTATTTTTTTTTCTGCAGGGAAATTGAATTTATTTTGCAAGTTGCCTGGGGATACTAACAACCTACAGCGACTTTAATCAAAATTTCTCCCTGAAGGATTCTGTGCCATGCAGGGATTCAGGCCATGAGTCCATGTGAGAGATGGTTGAGTTTCTCAGTGGAGACATTTTCCTTCTTTATTCAGAGCAAACATCTGAGCTAAATAGATTTCCTTACTGTCTGCTTTTGTTGAGTTGACCTTTATAGATTGCTTGTTCACTGAGTGTGTAGTCCTTTGATGTACATGAGTTTATACAGGTGTCTCTCTTCTGGCTGTCCTGGCACATTCCTAAGTTTGCTTCTAATTACCCAATATGCCATTAGATTTTCAGTTTGAGAAGACACGAATTTTCAGAACATTTAAGACAGAATGTGTATTATGATTAATGTTTGTTTGGTTTGGCTTTTTGAGGATTTTCCTCACTTTTTGTGAATCTAGTCATGAAATATGAGGTTTTATTTTAGATTTATTTAAATTTTAGAGTTTTGAATTATGCATTTTGAAGTATATATTTTCTCCATGATTACTTCCCAGAAATCAGTTTTTGTCCTTCACAATACCCAGCTGCAACTGCACAGGACTTTATGCATAATATGATCTAAAGATCTTTAGATTTTTATACTTCAACTATGTATGTTGAGGTAACTGGTGGCAATTATTTTTTCTCATCCATTTATTAATTAAAAGAACTTAGTTAAAGTGGTTAGTATAAATTTGGTTCTCAGTACTGATGTTGAATAAGAATGACCCATTGAGATAAAACAATTTGAATACAATTCATTTCCTGATAATGCCTCCCTATGAAATAGAATTAAATTCTGATGACATCTAGATACATTTAGAATATATATAACAAATCAAATATAAAATAAAAAGTTTTTAACATATTGAAATCTTCCATCAGATTAATACTCAATTTTATCCTTTTGTTATTTAAATATGTGTATATAGATATGTACATCTATATGCATGTATATACGCATACATATATTTATATACACACATATATTTATATACATATTTATGTATGTATATATACACATAGGCATTTATATTTAGGGTAAAAATTAGCCTTTAATTGATTTGTATAGAAAATAAGCTGTAGCATTATGCATGTAAAGGTGACCTATTAACAAGCAGAGAGAATATAATTTAATATATTAAGAAGTTCACTTTGATAATAATTTGCAACTTTATTTATTCAACAATTATTACAATATAAAATTGTATCTATTTTTATAGAAGCTTTCTAGAAATTGGAAAGGAAAAATAAACACATTTAAATACAATCTAAGTCTGTGATTCTAGGTTTTCTGATGCAATAATAACCAAATTCTAAAGGTCACTTTTGGTGTCATTTTTTAAGAAGGCACTAGAATAATCAAAAATTCATGGCACTTTGTTTATTACTAAAACACATATTTATGTTATGTTATAATTCAAATCATTTAAGAATCATTCTTAAAATTTTCCATGCATGAACTGATGACTGAACTACACGTTTCTCTTCTTAAACAGATTATTTTGAAGAGTTCCCAATACATATTAAAATGTAAACTAGCTCTTACAATCAACAATATAGAAATGTTAAATGATTAAGCTACATTAGAATTTAATAGAATACATTTTCTTCTTTGAAAATATAACCCATCTTCAAGCTTTCTATATGCTACAAGATTTTTTAACGATATGGTACACATTATATTTACTTTATTTAGAGCAAAATAGGTGACTTTTTCATTTAAGTTAAAAATATAAGACATTGTGTGACAGATGTTTTTTCCTGTAATATTTTAAATAAAACTTTATAGACCCTTATAATTTATAATTAATCTATAATGAAACAACAGTCATTCTGCCATGTTTTCTTAACTGTGTAATGAAATTTAGGTAAAATTCTGCCCCTCAGTATATGCATGTTACATTTCTTTTTGGATAATTATGCTAATAAAATCTTGTCCAACTTAGAAAATACTTTACAAACATAAATTAAATTAAAAATTGAATTTTTTAAACAAATTAGATAAGTTCTTCTGGAACATACTGTTTATTGTATTACGATATTAAGTCGGAGGCAATAAAATTTAATGCAGGTGGTTGCTAATAATAATGATAACTATCATTTATTGAATATATATTGTGTCCTTAAATTAGTCCAGAGTAATGTGCTGTGCACACAGAACTAAGTGTAACATATGGTTTATAAATTATCTATCTATCTAGTCTCCACATTTATGTTTCAGAATAATCTATATGGTATAATTTTGAGATGAGGTAAATAAGGCACAGTTAACTATATTTCCCAAGGTAAGTGACAGAACCGGGAATAAAATGCAAGCAAATGATACAGCAATAAAATAACATTCAACTTTAGAAAAGACCATGTGGATTTGAATTTTGAATTTTCCAGTTAAATTTATGAACTTGGACAAGTCATGTAATATATATAAGCCTCAAATACCTTATCTTTCAATTGGAAATAACAATAGTTACATGACATGATTTGGGTATAGATACAAGAGATATTTGAAATTTAAGCTCTCTCATATAGGGCTAGAAAAGGCTATGTAATGTTATTTGGATATGTAAATATATACATTGTAATTAAATATATTTTAGCTAATAAAATAATTAGTAGTTAGCAATCACTTTAATTGTAAAGAAATACCTCTTTTTGATTGTTATAAGAAGATTTTTTTCCCATTGTTTTTCAAGGAACCCTGAATAATAACAGCATTAATATCATTTGAAATACATAGATGCACATACACAAATATGTATACATATGTACCTTATTTCATTGAATAAAAATATTTTGAATAAGAATTGGTTATGTGCCTGCTTTCATTGCAAAACTGATAGAGACTTTATACTCTCCCTTCTAATACTCCCAATTTAAAGATGACAATTTATCCTTTAAATCCATTCATAAGTTGATCAGTGATCCTAAAATGGTATCATATTCACCTTTGAAATTTTATATTCTGCCTGTGTCATTTACATCGTATATACCATTTACAATGTGTTTCAGCATTTTGTTTCCCAAACAACATCAGGTCTCTTTTTTCCTGATTGGGTGTTATTTAATCCCTTTCTCTTCCTTATTACAGAACATCTGAGAAGAAAATAGCAACAAAATGGTTGCCCACATGGAGTTTCTATTCAAGTGAAAAAAGACACTACATTTTAATTCTTTTTGCATTTGCCTTTTGACCTAGGCATGCAATTCCTCCAGATAGCTGTTCTCAGTCATAGTAATGTTACAGGATTTTGGGGGTGTCAATTATTTTTTGGCAGGAAACCTCTGTGGCTGCAGCGCCTTTGCCTGAGTTCTTGTCCTGCGTCCAGGAAGAATGAGGCAGGCAGACAAGTGAAGGATGAAGAAGAGAAGAGTTTTGTTTAGTGGTAGAATAGATCAGAGGAGATACTACTTATAGTGGGTAGCTCCTCTTTGTAGGAAGGTCATCTTGTGGAGTGTTCAGCTCTCAGCAGAAAGGAGGCACTGGAGATAGTGGCTCCTCTCTCTGCAGGCAGGTTATTCAGACATCTCTGCAGATCTTTGAAACTCTCAGCAAAGAGGGTAGCTAGTCTCTGCAGGTCTCTGAAGCTCTCAGCAGAGAGGGTAAGCTCCTCTCTGTGGGAAGGTCAGCTCTGACAGAGCTGTCAGCAGAGAATAGCTCTCAGCAGAGAGGGTACTCCTGTCTGCAGTTGATCATCCCATTGTCTCTCTGCCTTCTTCTCCTTTGGCCGTCTTCTGCCGTGCTCGGTCTGAGCCCAGGGCTTTTATGAACCTCAGAGGGGAGGAAGTGCATGCTAATTGGTCCATGGGCATCCTTGGGCAGCTAGGAAGAGGCACCATGAGTCCCCACTCCAGTGGGCAATGGGCACCAGGAAGAGGTACCATGAGTCCCCACTCCACTTCAAAGGCCTGAAGGTGGGGCCTTTTCTGGGGACCTACCCCTTTCTGCCCAGGACTCTGCCTTCTGCTGTCATTAATGACCCCAAGGCTTGTCCCCAACCCTGTGCCAAGGTGGGAGAGAGGCCAGGCAGTGGGAGCAGACACCCTGTAGCCTGCAGGGGCAGAGGTGCGGTGGTGGTGGGGGTCCTTCCTGGGGCCCCTGAGGGTGCAGGCTGCAGAGACGCCTGGAACTTGCTCCTAGCGGGGTGGCTGCAGTGCCTAGGAGGGTGGCCGCAGCCACACCCAGGAAGGCAGATCCTGCCTGCTCCCAGCCCTCCCTCAAGAGCACTGGGGTGCTGGGATTCACTTCAGGAAGTTGCACTTCGGGAAGCTGTAGCCCCGCCCAAGAGGGCAGGGCTCCTGCCTGCTCCATAGAGCAGGAGACCTGGGTCTGCAGCTGTGGTTTGGGCACAGGGAGCTCCAGTCCCAATTTAGAAGCGGCAGGGCTCCCACCTGCTCCATGGAGTATGTAGCCCCAGCCGCACCTCCCTGCTGATGCCGGCATGATGGCAGCAGCCACCGCCATCAATAACTAGAATGTTGGTTGAAAACAGGTTGTCAAAGAATAAGCTGCTGCTGCAAACACACTTATCAGCCCTGCAGAGTAAAGTCGTAATCAATAAAATGATATTTGAAATCCTAGACCTACAGCATTTTTTGACTATTTACCTTTTCGCATCTCAACAGAATCTGTTATAATAATAAATTTTATAATCAGGGCAGGAAACATGGCAAAGTTACTAAATAATTGCATATCAAAAAGGTTTTTAGTCATTAATTGCAAGCAACAGATTGGCAGTAATCTGAAAAATTCCTCCTTCTCATTCATTCCAAGATATCAGGCACTTCAACCCTATTAACTGCCATATTTTGAAATAGCTAAATTTTGGCTTTAAATACCAAAAATTAATTTTTTCTTCTTCCAATATTCAGTTAACCAAAAGCAAATTAATGCAAGTATATTATCATATGTGAATACACAATTATTTTTGGAACACCTTTCCTTTCTCTTCTTCCTATGTTCTCCTTTACTCATAGATTTATTATTAGTTGGTACCTGTGCATATCTTTATATCAGCACTTTTAATGGCTTATTGTGTTTGACTATTGATAGTACTAAAGACTGCTCCCTTGCCTTTCTTTCATTTGTAACAAGGAGACATTTCTCTGAGTTGGCTAGATTTAAGGACATTTTATTGGCCACATTTGGTGAACTGAGCTTTAAAATTGCATAGATAAACGGTGATAGCCCTTGTGACTACTGTCTCTCTTTCTCTTTTCTCATTTTTCCACACCCCACCTGCCACTTTGGTAAGAAATGGTTCTTGCTTAAAAGCAGTCAGAAGAGAGCAATCGTTGCTTGCTTCTTCAAAGAGGAGGAGGAGCCACTATTTTCTCCTGTCCATCACTTTTTGGATCCTTTTTCTCCTAGAAGCATAAACAGAAACAATCTAAAAGGTCTTCCCTTGTGGGAGAGCTGACACCTCTCCCTATTTCTTAGATTTCTCCTCTCTCTTTCTCTACTGAACATTTGGGACTAAGCTTCATTTGCCCATCATGGCTAGTCAGCTCTACACATTCTAGACAATAGTTTCTTGATTTTTTTTTCTCTTATTTCTTCTCCTTTAGCATAGACCATTTTCCATAATGGAATAATAAAGGTCAGAACTTTGCCTTTGCCTTAGGAAAATAAACTATAAAACACAACTACCTTGCTACAATTCTACGCATGGACTTGAATAAAACCTAATTTATTAATAAAGTGGTTTTTTTTTAAAATTTGATTGCTAGTCCTCAGCCCAAGCATATATTGACTCTCAGATTTCTTAGGGTTAAATTCTCTCAAGTCAAATTTTAGTATAACTGGTCAAAATACTAATTTATTTTACTAGAACCTCTGATAGAATTTGAACATATAACTAGAGTAACTAAATGGACCTTCTAAATTAGCCATGATAGGGTGGGATTGGGTGGGAAAATGTGAAGAAGGGTACTTGAAGTCAAGACAGGCAGGTGACCTGATCCTTTGTCATGCCCTCTCAAAAAGACTATGGATTCCTTATGACAGACTATACATCAATCACTTTTCCTTATCTTAATCAATCCATCATTGTAACTAGTATATAATGGATGCCAAATACATTAATGAATGGATGTATCAATATACATCTAATTTAAGAATTTGTGCATAGATATTTGACCTTTAAGACCAGATTTGAAGTGATGACCACTTACCTTTCAGGTCTCAGTCCTCAGTTTCTAATGTTCTCATCGTTATTCACTGCTTTTCATCCACATTAGCCTCCCAGAAAAACATTTCCTGTTTTCTGCTAGAATCTTTACCCTTCCTATTTCCTCTGCTTGAAATACATTGTCCCCAAATTTTTACATCCTGATACCTTCTCAATATTTAGGCCTCAGCTAAAATATCACTTCATTAAGGAGAATGTCCCTTATCAGTCTGTCTACGATAGCAACCCCTTGCCAACACCCTGTTGCTCTAGTTAACCTATTGCTTAGTTCTATTTTCTCATTTCATTTATCAACACCTAAACATTATTTTAGTTAAATATTTGGTTATTACTTCACTAGGGAAGAGACATTTTCTTTTTTATCCAAACATTACCTTTGGACAGTGCCTTACATACAGAAGATATGCAATAAACAATTCTTGATTTCTTGAGTGAATGAATAAATGTGTGTGTGTGAGTGTGTGTGTGTGTGTGTGTGTGTGTGTACATGTGTATGTATGTAGGCAGTGGTGTGCTAATAGGTGTTTAAGAACTGGCTCCCTGGGAAATAAACGGTCCTGTTTTATAGCACTTGCTAATTTCCATGGGGTAATACTTTTACTATTCGAGCTACCAATGTGACATCACAGAACTTAGAGTTGGGAAGATATGAAAACAATTATTCCTTTTGATTCAGTACGAGTCAACTTGAGCTAGCTCCAGCGTATTAAATCTATGTTTCATCCATCAAATAGATGTTTATTAACAGACATTAGGATGTGTAGCTTTTAATTGCTTCTAAAATCTAGCCCCAACCTATATTTTTCAATCTGTTTGCTGCCAATTTACTGGACCAGCTGATTACATGTGCTCAATAGGTTGTTAATTTTCCATTTGCATGTCCCTTCCTCATCTGCCTAGCAAATATCTAATAGTGTAAGACAAACTCAAGAGTAATTTGCGTTTCAGTTTCCACCAAATTAACATGTCTTTTTCTAAGTAGTTAAACAACGATTCGATTTATCTATGTTTTTCAGGTAGTAGAATGCCCAATATGTAAGGGAATTTAAAAATATTTCCTTAATTTATTGGCCCTTAATATTTTAGTGGTTTCCAAATGAAATGAAAATTTAACTCATAAAAAGAAATGAAACCAATACATGCTTTCTTCTCAATAAGAAAGCATAACTTTTTATAACCTTATGTTTTTTTAGTGAATAGCAAATTTTGATGCACAGCTCCACAGCAAGATGAAGAGACAGATAAGTCTTTCCTTAAGAGTTAGAGGTGGTAACTCATTAGCAAAACATAAAGGAAGACTAAGTGAAAGAAGCATCTACACTCCTACTCTTGCTGTGCTTCCATTTAAACCACTCAGCAAGGTGTATGCCAAAAGAATTTTAAAATTCAACCTTTGAAAAATGGTTGGTCACAATCACCATATGTACTATGAAGAGTTAGTTATGAAGTATGATTCATAGTTTTATTTAAAAATGAATCTCCATCCTTAAAATGTCACAGCCCACTTACCAGAATTCTTAATGGATAAGTTCTGTAACCAGAGCTGAAGTTAATAGCAAAGCATAATCTTTCTTTACACTCAAACTTTGTAGATAGTAATGCATGCATTATAGAGCAGGATTCCATTATTCATAGGTCAGTTAGCCAAATGTCACAGTAACATCTAAATAAACAATATCATCATTTCTGAAGGAAAAAAAAAAGAAAGCACCTCACATGATTTTGAAGAGAATTGAAAATTAATCCTTGTGAAAGGCCATCGAAAGGAACTCACTAATTAATAAGATCTTTGTGGGAAATACAAACAAAAGATTTTATTAATCAATGTTAATTTACACTAAAAGAAGGATAGGTAGCTATCTATGTGACGAAAGATTCGCAAAAAAAGGCCGGGCGAGGTGGCTCAAGCCTGTAGTCGCAGCACTTTGGGAGGCCGAGACGGGCGGATCACGAAGTCAGGAGATCAAGACCATCCTGGCTAACCCGGTGAAACTCCGTCTCTACCAAAAAATACAAAAAACTAGCCGGGCTACTGGGGAGGCTGAGGCAGGAGAATGGCGTAAACCCAGGAGGCGGAGCTTGCAGTGAGCTGAGATCCGGCCACTGCACTCCAGCCTGGGCGACAGAGACTCCACCTCAAAAAAAAAAAAAAAAAAAAAAAAAAAAAGATTCGCAAAAAACCCTCCACTATATAAAGAATTTTAAAAGTATATGATTATTTACAAGAACTATGTTTTATTATGTTCTCTGAATTAGTGAACTAATTTTTTATTGTTGTATAACAGATGACTACAAATTTGGCAGCTTGAAACAACACATATTTATTATCTCACAGTTTCTGTGGTAATAATTACAGCCAAGGTTTAGGTAAGTCTTTTTTTCTTTAAACTGTCTTAACTCTTACCATGATATCTACTTTTTAAATAGATTTTTAAGTATAAATTGTAGCATTGTTATCTATAAGCATTATGCTGGACAGCAGATCTCTATAACTTATTCATCTTTCATTAATGAAATTTTATACCCCATCAACAACTCTCCATTTCCCTCAACCTCCAGTCCCTGGAAGCTGCACTCAGCTTACACTAACAGCCTGGATCCCACACCTGCCAAGGGTGAACCAAGTATGATAGTTACATTATAAAAGAAGTTTTATTTTGGGGGGTGGGTGTGGTGGCTCACGCCTATAATCTCAGCACTTTGGGAGGCCAAGGTGGGAGGATCACTTGAGCCCAGGAGTTCGAGAATATCCTGAGCAACATAGCGAGACCCTGTCTCTACGAAAAAAAAAAAAAAAAAAAGAAGGAAATGAAGCTGCCTTCATTTTCTATCTCTTCTACTTCACTAACCTGACAAACCTCCTTAAACATCTACTCCCACTTTCCTCAGACTTTCCTTTTTAAAATAACCAGAGTAGTTTTGAAAAACACAAATGGAATCACATTATTCTTGGATTTAAAAGCCACAATTCTATTGCTTGTTTCTATGAATTTGACTATTTTTAGGTATGTTTTCCACTCAAGGTCTCACAAGGCTAAAACCAAGGAGTTGGTCAGATCATGTTGTTTTTTGAAGGCTATACTGGAGAAAAATCCACTTCCAAGTTCACTCTTTTCACAGAATTAATTTCCTTATGGCTGTGCGACAGAGGGTCTGCCTTCTTACTGACTGTTGTCCAGAGGCCACCCTGAGGGCCTAGACACCTCCTATAGTTACACTTCCCTTCCTTGTGGCTCTCTTCTAAGGCAGTTTACAAGATGGCAGTTTGCATCGTCAAGGCTAGCAGAAGAGTATCTCTAATGCGTTTTGTACTTAACAGCATCATCTTTGCCTTTTAATGTAACAAAATCAAGAAGATATAATCCAATCACTTTTGCTACATTCTATTGGCTAGAAGTAAGTTACTGGACCACCAATATTCAAAAAGAGGGAATTATATAAGAAGTCACTCACTGAGGGTCACCTTGTTGTGCTGGTGCCATACCCTTATAATATTACAGCAGCTTACTTCCTGTAACTTGGAGAGAAGTGAGTACAGAATGCTGATAGAAGGAAACCAGACATTCTATCGTAAAAATATTTTCACAGTACATTAGCTCTAAACTATCTCAATCTCTCCCCAACCATTTAACCAAAAATAAAAGAGTCAATTGTCAAATTTTAAAGATAATTTTGTTTTGTTCCATGAAGGCTAATATACTAGAGATATTCTGTGACATTCTGTTTACTGGAAAAATAAAAGCAAGGTCTTGTTCACCAATTAAATTATTGAGAAAAATGAAGGTCTAAATGTTTACTGTTTGGTGTACTTAAATAGTACCCATTATTACTTGCCCACAAAATTAGGTCATCAATAAAATACAATGAGTTGTTTGACAATGAAAAATATCAGGAGTTTGTGGCTTATGCAGATATTTAATGGTATATTTTTAGAAAGCTATGTTTTCTCATATATTATCAATTTGTAACTGGCATCACTTTAATTTATTTCACCACGCTAAGTTCAACAAAATCAATCAGGCACCATACTCACTTGCTTTGGAATTCTTTACTTGAAAATTATTTCTTCCCTCTTCTGCCCTTTCACTCCAGTGCTTTGTGTTCCCTATGTATTTTCACTGTTACTATTTTAGCGTAGCGGTGGTATGCATTAGCAATTTTCTTGAATAAGGCAAGGCACACCATGAGTTTCAGCATTCGGATTAACTGCTTGCTTTAGTTGGTGATTATTTCTCTTTCAGTACTGATGTGAGGTACAGAGGTGAGAAAAATAACAGAAAAAATGATAGCATTTTTCTTCAACTAATAACAGGTAGTGGAGATTCACGATAGTTGAAACAGACAGACACAATAAAGCAATTGAATTTTTATTTCCTTTTAAAGTTTAGCTTCTGGCACTCAACTAATACAAATTCACACATAGATGAGGTAGAATAGAGGCTGGGATAAAGTAGATTGAGAAACCTTGACAACAATAAAAAAAACCTCATTTTATTTTTATTTGACTTTCAACCAAGAGACCAAGTGTTGAAATCAAAACAAACCCTAAGGCTTATACTTGCAGTACCTAATGTACTCAACAAAGCAGCAGCTTGCAGTATTATATGAGTAAACAGCTTTTTGCCTGATGTAGAAAATAAAGCAAAAACTCTAAACAAATTCTGTCCAAATTTGAATGACAAATTTTGATAGTCTAGAAAGAAAAACAACAAAATAAAAACTTAAACTAATAATCAGATAGACAAAAATACAAAGCTACTTTTGCTTGTGAAGGTAAATCCTAAATATGTAAGATTTATGTATATGTTATTACTTATCAATAAATTCTATGAACTGGCCTTTTAAAAATTAAGTTAACTGTTAAATGGAGTTACATGAAACCATTTTTAGATAATAATTGGTGATAAAAAATGTCATTATCTGACTTATTTCTTAATATAGGCAAATATGCAATATTTCACATTATTTTTCATTAATATTTTCATAATAGTAATGAAAAATCATGAAGCCTGTTATAAATTCACAAAAATCCAAAATGGTTATCACTATGATCATCATATAGTTTCCATCTATGGCATTTGGATTTTTATTTGTGAAGACTATTTAAATGCATATTTTTTGATCTGTGAAATTAAGAGAAAGTTGATTTAGTTAAAGTGAGTACATAATAACTTAATTGTTTGATAAAGTTAATTTTCCAAAGTTTAGGGTATTAAATAAATGAAAAAAATAAATAAAGTCCAACAACTGCTAAGTGCAAAACAATACATTTGGGAAAAATAGACAAGCAAGAAAAATTGACAAAGTGCAATTAACAATTCAAATTTAATGTATTTAAAACTGAATTTATGATCTACTCCTCTAAATGCAATCTTCTCCCCAAAGCTTTCAATCCCAGTAAATGACAGTTTCATTTTTCATGAGTAGAAATCTGGGCATCATTATTTACACCTCAGTCTCACACTCTGTTCACACCCAATCTATCACCGAGTCCTGCTCTTTTATTTTATTCTGCTTGTATCTCAAGCGGGTCCTCTTTCTCTCATTGTTACTACTATCACCTTACCCCAAGCTGCCTTCATTTACAATCTCTTCTACTTCACTAACCTGACAAAACCTCTTTAAACATCTGCTCCCACTTTCCTCAGACTTTCCTTTTTAAAATGACCAGAGTAGTTTTGAAAAATACAAATGGAATCACCTTATTCTTGGATTTAAAAGCCTACTAATGGCTGTTTTTTTAAATAAACTAAAGATTATGTTTGTAATTTTAAATACAGCTGACAGATTTCAACATGTTCTTGTCCTGGAATATCCCCAGCCTTTTCAAGCCATGTCCTTTTTGTTCACACTGCTTCTGTCATACCATTATTGCCACATTTATCTTACTATCTAGGACCTTCTCTCTTCCCAGTCTTTTCACTTGACATATTCTTACTTATCTTCTGGTATTTGATCAGATGTCACTTTATTCTTCAACCTATTATAGATTGTTTCCTGTTATGTCCTTGCATATCACATGGTTTTAATTACATTTCATTATATCATTTTCATTTTAGTATTTTTGTGTGATTGTTAGTTTACTGTTATTATCTTCCACCAGCTTTTAAGGAGAATAAACCCAGAAAATTTATTGTGTTCCTTGCCATATCCTCAGTATCTGGCACTGGTTTAGTTTATAATAAGCAATGAAAATTTTCGGATAAACTAGTAAGGGGCTAAGCATTAGCATGTGTTATAAAGATATAATATTCAAATAAATTTTGCTATTATCTAGCATAGTAAATTTTGAAAAAAAATAGAACTATGGGAATGTAAAATTGTAATAAATTTTTAAGTCACCTAGGTCATCTTTCTTTTCTTAGTACCCACACCTCAGAGATGATTAGTGTGGGAAAGAGTTTCTGGAGTGCCAGATGAGTTGGCCTGCCCTATGTGAGAAACCCTTGGGGAGTCATGGGCGGCCTCTGAGGAGAAAAGTCTCCTTATTGCCTTCATGTCTTTATGCACCGAGAGCATAACAGCTCCATAGCATTCCACAGGTTGATCAGGGAGATAACACTCCCTTGAAGCAGTGGAGTATAATCAAACATCTTGGCTTCTCCTGAAACCCACTCCCACCTATTTCAATTCCCATAAGTTAAAGATCTTAAGTAGTTTAGACACACACCTTTGCTCGAGGAAATTCACAGAAACTGCCACTGCAGTACACCTTATTGAATGACTCATAAGTTCTCCTTCACTAATTAATCCTTTTCCTCATCCCTTCCTACCCCATCCATCTGCCCTAAGAACAAAGAGCTTGTAAAGCAATAAATTAGGTGGAGCCGAAGAGTTCTGGGCTCGCCTTTTAAACACTTACTCTGTCTCTTTGTAACTCCTTTGGCTCTGATGGACTTGAGGTACCCACTGGGTGGTGTGGGGCTGGTTTCCCCAACAATTAGAGGTTTATTAGATATCATAAAACTAATTAAAGACAAGGCAAGGACAAAAAATGAAGTCTTGTGTTTTCTAGTGGAGTATTGTGCACTGGTACTTAGTATCTTATTATCATGTTTAAGTACATGTCTTTACCCCCCTCCGTTTTTTAAATAATATGAGTATCACTTTTATATCTACAACTCTTTACAGTTAATTATTTTTTCCTGTGGGAAACTAGTCTTTGATTTCCAAAATACCACCAAGTCTCATTTTTCTACATCTCTGACCAATATTCTTCCTTTTTTTTTTTTTTTTTGGCTTGCTTTTAAAAAACAATTTATTGAGGTATTATTAACACACAAAAAGCTGTAGATATTTAATGTATGCAACTCAATGTGTTTGAGGATAAACCTATGAAACCAGCACCATCATCAGGCCATTAACACATCTGTCACCTCCCAGTTTCCTCCCACCCCTATTAATACCTGAATGTTTGTACCCTTTGACCATCATCTCTCTATTTCCCCCTTTAGCAGCCTCTGGCAACCACCATTCTATCAATGCTTCTCTGTGTTTGAGTATTTTAGAATCCACATATAAATTAAACCATATAGTATTTGTCTTTCTATGTCTGGTTTATTCCCCCGGATGGATCTGAAGAACATTATGCTTGCTTTTTAAATGTAGCTGCTACTCAAAATTCTGTTCTTATTATCCAACATATTTCATATTTTGTAACATTTTGTCGCAGGGTCCTTGGGGTGTTGCTTTGCCATCCTGAAACATTTGTGGCTGGTGGTGCCTTTGCCCAAGTTTTGCACAGGCCCACTGGACTCATTCTGTCCACTCAGCCTGGCAAGCTGCACTCAGCTTGCACTACCAGCCTGGATCCCACACCTGCCAAGGGTGAACCAAGTGCAGAGAGGTGAGGAGTTCATGAGGGAGTGAACACAGGGTCCAGCCACTGCACACAGCCAGGTACGTGGGCTGCATCAGGGAGGACAGCTCTAGTGCCAGCATGGGCGTTGGCTCCCTGCAAAGCTACATCTGGACCAGTCGTACTGCAAGTGGCTTCCACTGCTGGCACCAGGGAATGCGGAGGTGCCTGGAAGCTTGAAGGCACTGGGAACTGCAGAATCCCAAAGAGGGTGTCATGGCCCTGGCTTGGGGATCTCCTAGGTCTGGGTTCCTCAAAGGGCTGCATCTCTTCTCTCTTTCTTTCTTTTCTCCTTTTGTCATCCACAATGTGGCAAGCAAGGGGCATATTTCAGCGCCGTTTGTGTTACAGCTCTTTTAATTCTGCCATTCAGCAGGCCCCACGTTTGTGCTAGGAAGAATGAGGTATGTGGAAAACTGAAGGATGAGCAAAGTGAAGAGGTGCTTTATTGAGCAACAGTAAAGCTCTCAGGAGACCCAAAGAGGATAGCTCCTTTCTGCAGGCAGGTCATCCCAATGAGTTCAGCTCTCAGCAGAGAGGAAACCTGGAATGGGTAGCTCCTTTCTGCAGGCAGGTCACCCCATCATCTGTGCAGCCCTCCACAGAGAGGAGACCTGAAGTAAGTAGCAGCTCCTATCCACAGAAAAAACATCCCATCATCTGCCCAAGTCTGGCTGAGTCCAGGGTTTTTATGGGCTTCAGATGGGAGGAAGTGCATGCAGATTGGTCCATGGGCAGCCATGGGCAAGCCTGGAAAAAGCAGCATAAGTTCTCACTCAAGTCTGAGGAACTGGCAGCCTGGCCCCAAGCTTCAAATCATCCCTGGCTTGAAGTTGGGACTTCACTGGGGATGCACTCCTTTCTGTCCCGGAGCCTGTCTACCTCCTGCTGCCATCATCCTGCCATATACAATGACCATGGTGCCAAGGCTTCATTCCAAGGGGTATGTGCAGGCCCGTGCTGAGCTGCCCTCTGTCCCCCTCAGACTTCCTCCTGTGCTTGTTGGTGCTGAAAGCCCTGAGGCGGCTGAGGCAGCAGGGGTCTGGCACGTCAGCACTGCTCCAAATGCTCGCATACCTGGTCGGGTCACACAAGCACCTGGGCTCATCTTCAACTTTGCTCTGACATTGAAGTGTGCCAGGAGCGAGGAGAGTCCGGGCAACAGGAGGAAGCACTTTTGAGTCTGTTGGAGTAGGGGACTTCCCAGGCGCCGAAGAGCGCAGGGATCTGTGGGTTTGCAGCTGCACCTGAGAGGGTGAGGCTTTCATCCTGTCAACTCGGAAGAGGGCAAGGCTTCCACCTATGCCCGGTTCCCGCTGGCTTTATGGAGTCAATTTTTTATAATTCTCTGTGAACTTTATCACTTAAATACTTCCAGATCTTCCCCTTGCTCTCTATTACCACTGCCACTGCCATTCTCTGTTGCTGCAGATCACTCAGCTGGATTATTCCATCAATTGGTGAAACTGTTTCTAATTATGTCCCCCTTAAACCACATTTCATGTTACATACAGATTCATTTTTAAACTAAATGTTTATTAGGATGGATTTTTTTTTTCTTTCTAATGATCATTAAGAAACAACATGGATGAACCTTGAAAACATGCTAAGTGAAATAAGCCAGTCATACAAGGACAGATACTATTTACAGGTTCTATTTATATGAGGTATCTAAAAAAGTGAAACTCACAGTAGCAAATAATAGAATAATGGTTGCCAGGGAATAAAGTAAGGTGAAAGAGAGAGTGGCTAATCAACAAGTGTAAAATTTCAATTATGCAAGATAAGTACTAGACATATAATGTATAACCTAGTGCCTATAGATAACAATACGATTTTACTCTTAAAAATCTGTTGAGTGAGGCCGGGCGCGGTGGCTCAAGCCTGTAATCCCAGCACTTTGGGAGGCCGAGACGGGTGGATCACGAGGTCAGGAGATCGAGACCATCCTGGCTACCATGGTGAAACCCCGTCTCTACTAAAAAATACAAAAAAGTAGCCGGGCGAGGTGGCGGGCGCCTGTAGTCCCAGCTACTCGGGAGGCTGAGGCAGGAGAATGGCGTAAACCTGGGAGGCAGAGCTTGCAGTGAGCTGAGATCCGGCCACTACACTCCAGCCTGGGCGAGAGAGCGAGACTCTGTCTCAAAAAAAAAAAAAAAAAAAAAAAAAATCTGTTGAGTGTAGCTCTCATGTTACGTGACCTTCTGGCAGTAATTCTTTTTTTTTTTTTTTTTTTTTTTTTTTGAGACAGAGTCTCGCTCTCTTGCCCAGGCTGGAGTGCAGTGGTGCCGGATCTCAACTCACTGCAAGCTCCGCCTCCCAGGTTCACGCCATTTTCCTGCCTCAGCCTTCCAAGTAGCTGGGACTACAGGCACCCGCCACCTCGCCCGGCTAGTTTTGTGTGTGTGTGTGTGTGTGTGTGTGTGTGTGTGTGTGTGTGTTTGTATTTTTAGTAGAGACGGGGTTTCACCGTGTTAGCCAGGATGGTGTCTATCTCCTGACCTCGTGATCCTCCTGCATTGGCCTCCCAAAGTGCTGGAATTACAGGCATGAGCCATTGCACCTGGCCTTCTCACAGTAATTTTTTTTTTTTTTAAAGTTTGTGATGGAATTTTCTTGAATTAAATGTTTTATCAGTAAATATTCACTTGTCTTTTCATAAAATGCAAACGTCTTTGTATTCCTCAATATTTTGGGTCACAAGTAAAAAAAAAAATTCAAACGAGATTGAATGAAGAAAAAGAATGTATTAGTTCATGGAATCTAAGGAAGGAGTCAACCACAGGAATGACAAGGATAACTGTGAACATCACATATAACTGAACAGAATATGGGGACTCAAATACCATCAAGATATTCTCCCCTTTGTACTCTAAGACTCTCTCTCACCTTGTACTCACTCTTTCAAAAAGAAAGGAGGGCAATTACCACCAAAGCAAATAAATAACAGAAAAAGAAATAGCTAACAGAATCACAAAGCTTGGATATAAATCCAACATGTATAAAGACTTAAGCAATTAAATACTGGTTTACATATATAAATATATGGAATTGCTTAAGTTTATATATACATATAAAACTGTCCTATGTTAGCCATATTATACTACAAAGTTTGAGCTTCATTTTCTCTCTAATGGTATAAGTTGACTTGCAAGAAAAGCTGCAAACATCTTTCAAAGAAAAAAACTGAATTGTGGTTTCAGAAAATATTTACAGTACAATGTTGTTCTTGCAGTTTTGTTCAATAAAGGACTACTGTGCTGCTGTTGCTCAAGATGTGAAGCTAGATCTCTTTCCTACTGTTGCTTTGTTAGCACAGTCAGGCAATTGACAATGGCATCCAAAAGAAAGTAGCATTTCTCAATACTCCTTAATTTACATATGTAGCTAAATAATTTAACACAGTATGTGTTTGAATCTTATTTGCTTCCTTTCTTACATACATAAAATATATGGTTTCTAAATTGGTTTAATGGAAACAATTATCAGAACAATATTC
Source organism: Rhinopithecus roxellana (assembly GCF_007565055.1). Lineage (NCBI taxonomy): Eukaryota > Metazoa > Chordata > Mammalia > Primates > Cercopithecidae > Rhinopithecus > Rhinopithecus roxellana. The sequence goes on from NC_044562.1 coordinate 39,833,547, forward strand.
ACTGGAAGTGGTGTGCATGAGGAAAATCTATAAAAATAGAAAATACATTTTTGTAGATAGAGTTGTACAACCATTTTAGCTCAAGAAATAAGCAGACCAGCACTAAGTGATTGAATAGCAACCATATTAATCTATCTTGGATTCAACGTATTCTAGTAGAATGTAAACTCCTTGAGAATAGCTGGAACTTTGTTTTCTTCAATAGTAAATTTCCATTGCCACAAACAAGTAAATATGTGCCTATCATTTCACTTATATATGTGCTAATTACTGTTCTGACTTCCAATTTTATTCTCTTTTTAAAAAAATCACTAATACTTCTGGGTTTAGAGAACAATAAATCAACAACATTTAGATTCAGTAGCTCCTCTCAAAACCTTACACATATAGCTGGTGAATATTTAAGCTATATCAAGGTGAGCTCTTCTTCTCCATAAATCAAAAAACAGTTTGTAAAAATAGCAGTAGAATTTATTTGTCAGCAGTTTAAAAGTCATGATAATCAACCATCTACAGCAATTGGGCCATTCATATATGAATACATGCACCAAAGGCCCTCTGGATCTGAAGACTTTGTGCTTCCCAGTAATTGCTGAGTTGCTAGAATATGAAGAAAAACTGTTTCCTCGATTTCAACTCCATCCGTCTTGGCAACTCTGGTTGTTCCCAAAAATATGGAACAACTTTCCTGCTCTTTCTTTCCATGCCAAATGTATATCCTCGTTTTCCCCCTGTAAACTCGAATTTCATACCTCATAGCTTTACAGAGTAAAGCAACTCTGCTAATTTTTTTTACAGGGATAAGAATAGAGATGCTATTAAGAGATGCAGCCTGTGGAAAGCATTCCCTATTTAATAAATGGTGTTGGGAAAACTGGTTAGCCATATGCAGAAAACTGAAACTGGAACCCTTCCCTACACCTTATACAAAAATTAACTCAAGATGGATTAAAGACTTAAATGTAAGGCCTAAAACCTTAAAAACCCTAGAAAGAAACCTGGGCAATACCATTCAGGACATAGGCATGGACAAAGGCTTCATGACTAAAACACCAAGAGCAATGGCAGCAAAAGCCAAAATTGACAAATGAGATGTAATTAAACTAAAGAGCTTCTGCACAGCAAAAGAAATTATCATCAGTGTGAAAAGGCAACCTATAGAATGGGAGAAAACTTTTGCAATCTATCTATCTGACAAAGAGCTAATATCCCGAATCTACTGAGAACTTAAACACATTTACAAACAAACAAACAACCCCTTCAAAAAGTGAGAGAAGGACACGAACAGACACTTCTCAATAAGACATTTATGTGGCCATCAGACATGAAAAACAGCTCATCATCACTGGTGTTAGAGAAATACAAATCAAAACTGCAATGAGATACCATCTCATGCCAGTTAGAATGGCAATTACTAAAAAGTCAGGAAACAACAGATGCTGGAGAGGATGTGGAGAAACAGGAATGCTTTTACACTGTTGGTGGGAGTGTAAACTAGTTCAACCATTGTGGGAGACAGTGTGGCAATTTCTCAAGGATCTAGAACCAGAAATACCATTTGACCCAGCAATCTCATTACTGGGTATATACCCAAAGGATTATAAATCATTCTACTATAAAGACATACGCACACATATGTTTATTGCAGCACTGTTCACAATAGCAAAGACTTGGAACCAACCAAAATGCCTGTCAATGATATACTCGATAAAGAAAATTTGGCACATAGACACCATGAAATACTATGCAGCCATAAAAAAGAATGAGTGCATGTTCTTTCAGGGACATAGATGAAGCTGGAAACCATCATTCTCAGCAAATTAACACAGAACCAGAAAACAAAACACTGCATGTTCTCACTTACAAGTGGGAGTAGAACAATGGGAACACATGGACACAAGGAGAGGAACATCACACACTGGGGCCTATCGGGGTGGGTGGCTAGGGGAGGGATAGCATTAGGAGAAATACCTAATGTAGGTGATGAGTTGATGGGTGCAGAAAACCACCATGGCATGTGTATACCTGTGCAACAAACCTGCACATTCTGCAAATGTATTCCAGAACTTAAAGTTATAATTTAAAAAAATAATAATAGTAAAAATAAAAATAAAAGAGATGCAATGAGTGACTCACTCTTGCAATCCCAGCACTTTGGGAGGCCGAGGCAGGTGCATCACCTGAGGTCAGGAGTTTGAGACCAGCCTGACCTATATGGTGAAACCCTGTCTCTACTAAAAATACAGAAATTAGCCGGGTGTAGTGGCATGCACCTGTAGCCCTAGGAACTTGGGAGGCAGAGACAGGAGAATTGCTTGAACCTGGGAGGTGGAGGTTGCAGTGAGCCATGATCACACCACTTCATTCCAGCCTGGGTGACAGAGTGAGACTCTGTCTCATAAAAATAAATAAATTAAATAAATAAAAATAAAATAAATTAAATAAAAATGCTTAGGAAGAGAAAGTATTAAAAATAGGTAGGATGACGCTGACAAATAAAGGCCCTCGTGAAACTTTTATGTTGTTTGAGATATAACATAGGAGCATGGAAGGTAAGAGGGTTTATAAAACAAACATCAGCAGAAAGTATGTGGAATCATTCCTATATGCAATTCTACTTGATCTCTCATTTGTGCAATTACAGAAATATATTCTCAACCAATATTTCTCAGTATTATAGTTTCACTACATTTTATATGAGGTCTCATACAATCTCAAAATTCAAGTTACGTCGCATAATCTCAAGTTGAATAAACCTAAAGGAAAAGACGAAACCAGTATCTTTCCTAAAGCATTATCTAGGCAAAATGTGAGTTTCTTCAGAAGCTCAAGAAAAATTATATATATTTCAAGATACAAGTGTATTAGAAATGTAAGAACCTAGACATGATTTTGAAAAGTATTGTAAAGTTCAAAAGGATTTGTTAAAATAACCAAGTGGAAAAAGGTATAGAAAGAAAATGTGATTCAAAGTTGCTTCTGGATCTCTCTATTGGCTGAAACACCTATGGTAAAGACTAAAACTTAGCTCATATTAAATCTGCATTTAAAAAAATGAAGATTTAAAAACAGTAAGTAGAAATTCTTCACGGCTTTTTGTAAATTGTCTAATGATGTCTTTTAAATATTACTCACTGGTGATTATGCTTGGAAACACTAGTCAATTGTGGGCTAACAGCAGATTTTAAAAACTGTAGGCAGAAGTCATCCTGGAAGTAAATGCTAAATAATTAGTTTCTGTGTATAATTCACAGAGACACTAATTATATAAAGATAAGACATAAAACTAATTATTTAAATTCAATATAAAGTCACAACTTTTCTTCCCCCTTATTTTCTTATATTGTCTATTAAACAATATTGTGAGAGATAATCCCAGCATTCAAGATCTACCAGTTTTCACAGCGATGTGTTTTTCTTGCCTTTCTTTTATCATAATGCATCCATTTACAAAGACAATTTCTAGAAAATACTCAAGTTTTCTTGGTTCTGTTACTTTCACTTAGATTTTACCTTGCCTTGATCTGTTCACATCTTCACATTTTTAATAATCACAAACATATACTATCCCCAAATCTCACCTGTTTTCCTCAGCAGGAAGTAACTATCTACTCATATCAATAATTCCAAAATGTTTATCATTTGTATGCCACTTATTACATTATTTCTGTTAAGAATAATGTGTCTATGGTTTTATGACCTCTGCTACTAGATTTTAAGCTTCCTTAAGACGATCAATCACTTTCTTTCTCACATTCACACTTAAAAGTGTACCTTTACATAGTAATCTTTTTAGTGTTTCCTGAATAAATATTCTGAGCACAGACACAGATCATCCTCATGACTTTTACTGAATTCTAAAGATACGTGACAAAAATGGCAAGATGCTGTGATTAAGGTCACCAATTGATTAATTATCATTAAGAAACTTTCTAAGTCGTCTTATTGAATAATTGTCAGCTTCCATCACTTTTCCTTTACAATTAGAACTCATGTCAAAGGATGACACTCTGTATTTCAGGGATAATTATTCAGGAAGTCGTTATAATTATCTACATATTTCTCCTGAAATATGTGTTGACTATTGGCAGAATTTTGTGTGTTGTCAAAACAAATCATGATACCTAACATTTAATCAAAATTACTTTTCAAGAGCAGGTTTTTTCCTATAAATTTTCTTTTCCGTTTTAGTCTTTTAATAATTACACAATTATTAACACTGTATGTTTAGTGCTTTATTTTAATTATATATCAAAGGATTATAGTGTTTTGGCCAATGCATTAAGTTGACACAAATTTTCAAATGTTATTTTTTATTGACTTAATGTGCTGTAGAAATCTTTTAAGAGATATGCGTAACTCTATTTTCTAAATGGTAATGACAATTTTAATAATTTTCCAGAAAGGCAAAATTGTACCTTTTCTAGTTATGGAATAGTTTCTAAATATATTTATTATCAATAAGAATAGAGTAAAAAGTCCTTGTCCAGTATTTTATCTTTTTACACAAGTATTATAATAAAATCCCTTAAAGGCTAAAAATGATTTTAATATGATATAAAACTCATGTAAAAAGATAAACCGATGCCCTGTAAATGAGAAACTTTTTTCTTAAATTACATTACTTAAGTGGTTTTGCTAGTACAACTAATTTAAATAATATTATTCTATATTTTAACGTATCAGGTTATATATTTGATTTCCCAGTGTTATAAAGAGGTGTGTGTTTATATATGCTATTTAATTTAACCCAAAATTTAAATTTGTGTCAGTCATCAATATCTTCTTTTCTCTTTATCATCTACGATATTCAGAATTTAAATCCGTAGCTCCATAAACATCTTTCATATAAAAATTACTTAGTTTCAAAAGACAGAGCAATAGAATATATCTTATCCTGTATTAAAAGTCCTCTAGCATTACCTTTAATATGCTTTAAAACTTATATAGATATAGCCTCTATTTTATCATTGAAATTCTATTAAAATGCACTTGGTAGCTAAGTTGCCTAAAGATGTGTATTGGCAGTCAACTTTAAATTTATATGTTGAAATAGATACAGACTTACCAATTATTGTAATTAATAATACCAAGCAACTGATTTCAAAATGTGACCCAAGAACTTCCTCAAGATGATCAATCTTAAGAGCCTGTGGAGTCATCTAGACTCTGTTAGGGGTTCATATGACCAAAATTCTATTAGCAGTTACAATTACGTGCTTTTCCAATATGTTGCTCATTGCAGTGATGGGGCAAAAACACTAATGGCTAAAACTGCTGATGCCTTAACAAGAATTAAGATCATTACACTGAACTGCACTAGCTGTGATGGTATACTTCACCACCATGCACTATATCATGAGGAACATAGCAGTGAAAATTTAGAAAACATGTATTACTATAAAATATCATAGGCCAAATATATTCTAATGAAGATTTACTTCTAATGAGATTAAGTGATACAACTTTTTAACCAGAAATTTGCACTAATGTGTAAATGATATGCAATATGTTAAAGGAATAGTCACAGATTTCTAGATTTCAAAAACATATATCAATTTATCAATTCCCCAAAGCATTTCCAAACAATACCAAACAAAACTAATGCTGAATAATAAAACGATAAAGAAGAGTAGTAGAAGGACAATAATATTTTTTGAAAGTTTCAAAAGTTGCATTATTAGTGAAGTTTTGGCTACTTGACCCTGAGAAGTCAAATTAAATTAACAGGTAAAGGAGATTTTTAGTACAGTTGATCACATAATGAGTACTAAATATTTATAAATGTACATTATTTACAATAATAAAAATATATATTATTTATAAATGTACATTATTTTTTGAAAGGACATAATATGTCAGGCATTAGAGTTAGAGCTTTACCTGAGTCCTCTCGATTAGTGATTAAGGGACAATTAATCACATGAATTTCTTGAACTGGAAATTTATGTTGAAGGCATTCAAGAAGAGAGGATAACCAACAGTATTAGTTTCATATTAAATAATAACAGATGAACTGAAAGTCTTTAAACTCTGTACTCATTGTTCTAGTTTGATTCTCACTGTTTTCAACATTTTTTAATATTGCCCCAGTAATAATTTCAACTTGTAGTTCTGTTATTCCTTACAAATCTGCAGTGATGGCATTATTACTCCAACAAACTAAGCCATTCATAAGACTACAAAGCTAACAATATTATAAAGTTGTTGGTAATTAGATTGATATTCTGCTGCTGTGCTCAGAGCTAAGGATAAAGGATGGAGCAAAGGGAGTTGGTTGGGCAAAAGGAGAAGGAATGTGTCTTTCTTAAAGAATTTATCATTCAAAAGATATTGGAGATGTATGTCTGCATTTTGAATAAGCATGAACAATTTCTAATAAAGTTGATTCTAAGGTAAAGTTAGAGTTTTGGATAAATGGACAATGTCTAAAAGAAATTCACAGTATATCCAGGAACAAATTTGTCAAAAATAAATCTGGAAATAATAAATTTGGAAAATGCATAATTTGAAAATACTAAGAAAAAAAAGCTAGTATAGCTATATTAATACCAAAGTAACATTGAGTCAAAAAGTATTACCAAAACATAAAGCAAGGGCTTAATTCACAAAGCATCATTGATGTAGAGAGCTTGAGACTAGGACCAAATTAATTTCTTGTTCAGTTCATTAAAGTATGTACAGGCATTTATTCTGAAAGGTGTTTATCCCGTCATTCTCTCTCTCTTTGCCGGATTGTCTACACTCTACCGAACAGAAATAAAAAAGTAGATTTGTTTGATAAAAAGAAAATAGGATATATTTTTAATAACACTAAAAGAAAAAGTCTCAGTCTTTATTTTTTCCAATACAAACAGTAACAGCATAGGCATGGAGGCCTAGAGGATCTTTTTCAATGCAAAGATACATAACATTCCAGGTGTTTAACTCTGTAAAACTACTTATTTCTCTGAAGCCCCAATGTCTTTTTTTAAAATAAACTGATAATAGTGTGTAAAAATAAATAAATAAATTAATTAAATAAATAAATAAATAAATCTACCGTATTATACTGTACTTTTTCTGTGCTGCCTGTGCTGTGTTATTTTTTCCCCCTCACTTTTACACTCCTTTGAATTAGCTAGGTATTTATTATTATACCATGTTTTTTTGCTGTTACTTGGGAATTTATACATGATTTTATAATTCTTTTAATGTTACTCTAGACCAGATTGCAGCATGCAGCTTGGATATATGAGTGTCTAATATTAATGGTACATTTACATCTCCCCAGACAACAGCACATTATTTTTATTTTTATGATGTCAATATTTCTTTTAAGATTAACCCACAGATTTTACCTTTTACATTACTCTTTGTTTTATTTTCAATATTTCTTTATCAAAAATTATGCTCAGAGTTCAGTTGTAGCAACAGGGAATGTATTTTCCTCTGGTTGAAAACACCTAGAAAATGAATAAAATATATAAAACAATCATTTTCAAGACTGGTCACTGATATGGTTATCCAGCACCAGCAAAATAAGATTCACAATATTTGTCATTCAATAAAAGACGATCAATTATGCCACAACCAGGAAACTACCACAAAGAATGAGAAGAAAAATGAAAATGAATCAATCAAAACCAATCCAGAACTCAGTCAGAAAATACCACAAAAACGAGTGGTATCATATTATTATATTAGTTCAAAAAGCTAGTTATAAGATTTAATGTGTTTTGCCTTTATAGAAGGCAAAGAAATATACAGATCAAATTTCTAGAGGTGAAAACTACAATAGTTGTGATGAAAATTTCGCTAGAGAGGTTTCATGACAGATTGGGCATTGCAGAAGGAAACATTCGCGAATGTGAAGACAAAGCCATAGAAACGATCCAAAATGAAACTAAAAGAGAAAAATGACACACAAAATAAATAAAATAGAGAATTAGTAAAAGCCTTAATATATGTATAATTGGAGTCAAAGAAATAAGAAGGTAAAAAGAAAAACATTTGAATAAATTGTGGCCTATGGTATTTAATAAAAAGTCATTTTATATTTCATATTTCAGAAAATAGTAAACACATATAAGATATTATAACTTAAATGTTCCTTACATTTATGATGACTATTATTTTTATTTTTAATTACTTGGTTAAGAGCATCATAACGATTTCAGTGCTTTGTGTCTTTAAGTGTCTTTATTGGGTTCTGCTATTGAATCGTCAGATTGCTTTAATTTCTGGGTGTCTGATAATTTCAATAAATTTTTACTGAGACAAAGTGAGTTATTTTATTTGGTCCCAACAAAGGTCCCACCTCGAAGTGTGTGTGTGTATGTGTGCATGAACACACGTGTGTGTGTGGATTTTTTCTCTCTGTACTTAACACTCAGAACCCTCTCTAAGGAACAATTCACTCCCCTTTCTCTAGATTTGATATATGGAATCAGCAACAGCCCTCGTTGGTCATTTTTTCTTCCTTTCTTTCTTCTTTTGCATGCAGAGTGCCACTGGCACATGTGTTATTTATATACTCCATTAAGTCTATGGTGCCCATATCTTTGACAACTTTTTGACAACTTGAATCCTTATCCTTATTTCAGACACATTAACTCCAACAGAAGTAGGAGGTATGGGGACCAGGAATTTTTAGTTGAATAAGATTTCAATTTAAATCCTATGATCTACCAGTTTTGACAGTAGGTTCTAAGCTAGTGGGACAAAATTAATTTTGAGAGAATCAACCTATCATATTTCAAAAGAGAATGTTGGAGGCAAATTTTTAGCTACAGACCCTTGACTACCTAAGAAACAGAACAATTGATTGGACAATTTTTCAGATAGGGCATCTAGAAATAACATTTTAATACTGTCACATAACCAGTACTACAACCCAATAAAATTTATAAATTAGTTTGGCATATATCATGTCAAGTATAATACATTATTTAAATTAGAAATAGAATAATTTTATCCTATAAATTAGATTGATAGGTATTATTTTAAATACTGAGAAAGAAAAAGAAATAATCCATGAAGAAATGCTTGATCATATGAATTTTATAAATTATTTATGATTTTCATTATATATAGCATTATGTATTTTTTTGTTGATAGAAAATCTGTATAATATAGCATGCTGCATTATTTGAGAAACTGTATTACTTCTATAGCTTAATTGACTAAAAGAGTTAGAAAGAAAGATACATTCATATGTACTATATTAAAACCACAAAAATAGTTTTTATAAAAGTATTTTAGCATATTTTGACGTGTTTGGAGTGCCTTGTGAAATACTACTTTAACAACAAATCTCTCAACATTTTTTAACTCTCATTCTATCAATTGTGATCCCCTTAAAACTCTTGTCTCAAAATATCCTACTGTTAAGTATTTGTATTATCTTAGGTAACAATGGATTTATAAACTTACTTGGTACTGTTAAAAAATAGGGAAATGAATTTTCATAACGAAAATTTTTACTCCCAGCTAAATAAATGTATTAAACAACAATAATTTTATTTACATTGGAACCCCCAAATAAAGCTTCAATACAGCTTATATTAAAAAGCAAAAAGTTTTGTACAAAGACATGAAAATCCTGAAATTTCTAATGTTCAATAATTAAGAAGGAAAGGGGAGAGATTTATGTTGGCTTTATTTCTAAGATTAGTAGTGTTACGTAATTTTATGAGTGAAATAATTCCCAAAAATTCTGGTCTGAAACTAATTGCATTTGTCCTCTCTCTCTTTCTCTCTCTCCCCCCTCCCCACCCCGCTAGCATCTATCTACATATTTAGTCAGCAGATGTGTATTGACACTTTTTTGCATTGTTCTAGGAAGCATGGTATTTTGATGCATTGCTGCATGAAGTGTAAATCAGCTTAAAACTCCTGAAAGATAATATATCAGAAGTTTTGAATATCTTTGATCCAAGAACACAGAATTGAATAGGTTACTCTAAGTAGATAAATAATGGATATGTATGAAGATTTAGCAAGAAGAATGTACACTGATTCATTATTGAAAATTAACAAGAAGACATAACACATTAAATAGTAGACACTCTTGTTAGATGGCTTTATCCACAGTGATACAGGAAAATAGAACTGCTTGATAGCTGATTCTAAAAATTGTTTTTTCTTCATAGTCTCACATTATAATGGAAGAGATGACATTGTTTTTCTAAGAATAAGGCATGTGATTACATTTTAGCCCTGATAAGCATCTGATGGCTATTTTTAGTTTCTCCTGTTCTTGAGATCTTCATTGTCCCATTAATTCTCTTTTTATTTTTCTCTACTCAGATACTGATACTGGGCAACCCTTGTGGTACTTACTGGTTTGTCCCTATTTGTTTTTATGTTGTGTTTTGAAGAGATACATTGCAATCAAATTTATTGCAAATATTTTCCATTGGTGTTCTAAATATCTTTATATTCAGATCTGGGAAGATTCAGAATTAGGCTTCTGTCTTCCACCATTTTCTAAGAATTCCTTTATGCATAATTTTAAACATGACAAAATGTGGTTTTCTTTTCGCTAAAGAATAATCATGACATGTCCTACAATAAATCTATAACTGAAACAATGGAAAATAGTTTATCACATACTCTGTACTTTAGTCAATAAAAAGATGAATTCCTTAAATGACACATAATGATTAATATCTAGGTATTTATCATAGATGCTCTTTCAAATGTTTGTTTATTTTTTGTTTTCATTGGCTCTGATTTCTCTGGCACATACAGTTTTCTTTCGAAAAGAACTAATGCCTAGAATGTTTGTACATAAAATTAATAAAAATTATATGTGTGAGAGGATGTAAAATTTTCCATTAAAACTGCACCAAGTGCTGGCGACAGACATTAAATAGCGATCTATAATGAGTGCATAGATTTGAATTAACAACACAAATTTGCATTTATAACTTTGAGCCATATACTTCACTCACAGGTTTTTAAAAAGAATATTACCTCAGTAATTGTAATGCTAATAAATTGTAGATTGCTATTTAACTTTCTTTGTTTTACCCCAGACCTCAATCTCTCTAATGATATGGCATTTTCAGCAAATAACTGATAATAAGACCGAACTAAGTTGTGATATTCTATAGGTCAATTTTTAGTTTCAGAAATCACAAAGAATATCAGAATAACAAGTACATAATATTAAATTATTAAGAAAATGGGGATATTAGAATGTAAAGGCAATAATAAGAAGATTAGGTAAAATTCTATTATAGTTCCAGACTCTATCATTTTTAAGAAAATTTTTGTTAATGCCAAGTAATAACTGCATTGCTTTTCCATTAGCTGGTTTTAATGATTATGACTAATGTCTTTCACTTTGTAACAAAATTGAAAGCTTAGTCTTCTTGAATTAACTTCCTTACTGCAGCATAGAACAGATGACTACATTAACCTTACAGAATTTTATACAGGGCATAAACTTAATAAACGCTGTCTATATTTATAATGGAAGGGCAAAGACTCCCAGTTTGCTATATCCGCATTTTCAGATACTCTCCTTCCACTGTTTGTGGGCGCATAAAAAATAGTGCTAATTTGAGTGTATTAAAATACTTTTGTACTTCACAAACAAGGTAAGATAGAGAAAGGGGTGTTTCAAAGACAAAACCTAAAAGTGAAGCCTTTAAAAACTATGTCCACTGGATTAGTCTTGGTAGAGAGACTACATCATTTCTTATGCTCCCACGGAATATCCAGCTCTTCAAAGATATTGATAAGGCTCCACATATATTTCCTTAATAATAGAGCTTGCCTTATATAGTACTTGCTCAACTGCTCTACTTTTTTGCTTCTTTCTCCAACCACCTCCCTTATGATTTTGTTCTATTTGGTACAGTAGAAATAGTAATACCTCCTATTTCATAGCTCACATTTTTAAATGTGTTACATAATGTAAAATGGTTTGACAAACCTTATACATTTTATAAATGAAAGGCAATATAGTGGCAACACTTCACCTCCACAAAATATTGAATTTCTTCATATATACATTTTTATAGATATTAATATTTATTCCTATGAAGTATTCATTAGATAAAAAAGCTATTTGTATAGTTGGAAAATATAATGGAAAGTAATTAATGAATTTCATACATAATTAATGGCACATGCCATTGTGAACATCATCATGTTGAGATAGAGGTCACAATTAATGAATGAATTAAATGACAAGACAAATAATGAATACTGGCTCTTCAAAATTAAATGGGAATTTCACATAGGTAATATTTTAGCTGCATTGTTTATAAAGAATACCATTTATATAAGAATGCGTCTTCTTTTACATACTTTTTAAATTCAGAATCTTTGAGAAGGGTTGCTGAATATATCTGAACACATAAAGAGTTGACTGTATGAGTTAATATCTGTTTGTATCTTTAATGTATTATAATGGATATTTAAATGAATACTCAACATGCAAAATCATTACGGGAATAAATTGTTCCCACTATTTTTAGCAGTTAGGAAAGTTCATATGAAAGTTAATGTTGGTGCCTGTCATAGGTGAAATGCTAATAAATTATCCTCAGAAAGGGACATGACTTTCTTGGCTGTTTTACCTGAAGATTTTGTAAATGTGTGCTATTTGTCTAATGCTTATGAATATCATTGAAAAGTTCCAATATTAAAGTTGCTTACCTAAGTCAATTGTTAGAAATTTAGAAAACATTTTTTTAAAATTCTTAAATTTGAACTGTTCTCTCTTCATATGCTATTGTACTATTAACTATTTTCTTTAGCTATAATACTAGCTAGTATTAGTAAGCTAGAAGACTAATTACCATTTATTTTCATGTGGAGAGAAAAGGTTGACAAAGTTATAAAAACCTTTTTATAATTTTGAGCTTATGTGAGAGTCAAACTCAAATTTGTTGATATTCAGGGTAGCTTAATGTATATACCCATTTGTCAATTAAATTGCTCATGAAACACCAGTTTCAAACATATAGCTCAAAATTCAAGAGACCATAGTATCATAAATACAAATATTCATAGTATATACTTTGTTTTTATGACAGCAACTTTGGAATAAAGCATTTGAAAGCCTCACTTTAGTCTCTCACTAAATTCTAGTAATATATTGAACTTTTTTCCTTTTTAATGTATTCATAAAAGTTACTGGCTTCTTCACAAACTACTCAGATGTTTTCTGACCTGTTATAACTTTCAAAAATTAGAGTGATGCAAGGAGAAAATAAATTTCAACCATCACTAATCAACGGATTGCTTTCTTTAAAAAGTCAAAGTAAAAGGCATGTGTTTAAATGTAGCAATGACATTAGGTACATTAAAGTTGTAACCATCCATAGTTCTATCCTGAATTATATTTTTTTCATATAATGGTAAGCCAGTATAATATAATCCAATTATATGAGACTTTTAAATTATATTCGCATTTAAAATATTTAAAAATAACAATTCAAAGATCTCAAAACCAGTTTTATTCATGTTATAAAAGTGAACTAATCAGATAATCTAGTGTATACGCCTAAGCAAATTACAAAATTCATTCAACTCTGATAATATGTAAGTATTGGTTTTTGCTTCATACCTTTATGGGAACATTCAAAATTAATAAATATAGAAAGCTTGTCAGTTTTTTCCACTGAACTGTGATAATCCTATAAAACAAGAGGTAATTCTGGCACATTTAAATTATTCATTAATTTAGAACTTTCTAGGGTTGTAATTTTCATTATTACGTTTTCTCACAATGATTATAAGTGTTCCACCTGTCATGTCAAAAATTTGCTGCTGCTTGCAGACAAACCAAAACTATCTTCAAATAAAGGATGTTTCCATAGACACAACCTCTTTAATTATAGCTATTAAAAATACCACATATTAGATTTGTAAATAATTTGTTTTGGATCCTGATAATTCACATACTGACTGCATGACATTGAGCAGGTCACCAAACTTTCACCTGAACCTCAGTTCCCTCATACAAATTTGGCAAAAAAAAAAAAAAAAAAAAAAAAATCAGGCAAGTAAGAATGGAGACAAAATTTATTTAGTGTTTAGCCTAGAGTGTGTTCTTAATAACCTTTATATTTTAGAATAGCTGTCAATGTACTGTCCAGTAAGTTTCCATATATGGGCACCTGGGTATTGCTATTGATATTCTACATTAATATGGTACATTTATTTAAATTAGTGAAGCATTATTAATATATTATTAATTAAAGTCTATATTTTATTTAGAATTTTTTTTTTTATTTTTTACCTCACCTCTTTTCTGTTCTAGGATGCTTTCCGGGATTCCACATTATATTCAGACATCATGTCTTCTCAAGACTGTGACAGTTTCTCAGATTTTCCTTGTTTATCATGACTTCAACAATTTGGAAGGATACGGCTAGGGCATTTTGCAGAATAACTGATTGGGTCATGGTTTCTTCATGATTAGACTGGAGTTAAGTGTTGTGGGAAAGATCATAGAGTTGTCATTCTCATCATGTCATATCAAAGGCATGTATGCCAGCAGGGTGATTCATCACTGTTGATGTTAACCTTGATCACCTGGTTGAGGCAATATTTGTACAGTTTCTTCACTATGAATTTACTTTCTTCCTTCAGTCTCCTCACTGTGCTCATTTGAAGGCAATCACCTTGCTAATCTACATTTAAGAGGTAGAGAGTTACATTATACCTTTTTGAGAGGACCATATTTAAATTTTATTTGGAATTCTTCTGCAATGATCTGTATGTACTGGATTAGAGTTGGAGACAATATGAATTCATGTATAGCAAGACTTTTGAGTATTTTCTTCATTTGTTTGATCATATACTTATAGTAGTATGGACTTAGGAATATTTATGCTATAGTTTTAGCTCTAATTCAAAACTACATTATTTGTGTTTTTCCTCAAATTGTTTCCAGTTGGCTATCAAGAGTGCTTTCAGTTGACATCTTGTTCTTTTGACATTCTTCCATAGGTTTTATTTTGCTTTTTAGCACGTTCTGCCTTCTGGCACTTCAAGATGCTCCAGGCTTATCTTGTATATTCCCAGCCCCAGCCTTAGAACCAGCAATTTCCATTTTATTCAAGAAGCTTTGGTTCCTTTTATCAGAGAATAGTATAAGGCAATGGAGAGACCAATGAGATATGTATGTGCATGCTAAGCTGTGTAAATACACGTATATACATGTTTGCATATGTATCCATCTGTATTCATATTAAGCTAGCAATGAGTTCAAGTTGGTGTCTCTGACTTCAATTTCGTACTACATAGATCATTTTACATTTCCTCTTTTGCTTCTTTGTAATCACCCACACTGACAGTGAAACCTGGTCTCCCAGCATCTGCCATCCATTTACTTAATAGTTTAATTCCGGTATACAGGAATATTTGGTTCACATTGTCAACCATATCCCTGCTGTTGAGAACTTTGCCAACTAGAATACAGTTCTTATGTACAGTTCCTTTAGCCTTTTAGCCTTACAGTCTCCACTAATTTCCAGTTACTTAGGTCAGCAGTTTTTCCCTTAACGACATTCAGTGAGATTATTACATTTGTAATACAATTAGATTAGTTTGCCATAGTTTACTTTCCATTCTGACATTCCTTGACATCTGAAATGATTTTCTAAATTTGCATACATTAAGATTCAATCTTTATACTATAAAGTTATATGGGTTCTGACAAATGCAGTGTTATGTATCTGCAACTATAGTACCACACAGAATAGTTCACTGCTTTTAAAAATCCTTTGTTCTTCACCTATTTAACCCTCCACACTACTAAACTCTTTTCAAATACTAATCTGTTTACTATCCCACAATGTCAAATAGATAAAATGCTACTATGTTTAGTCTTTTCAGACTAGCTTATTTGACTTTGTAATTTGTGATCTTCGTTTGTACCATTGTAGCTTTGCCCTGGTATTGATGGATGAAAGTTTTTTGTTTAGTTTCGTCTTTTGTTTTAGATTTCCTTTTTAAATTATATTTTGGGCATATACATTTTGCTTTGAAACTTACCAACCTGAATCATTTGTTTAGCCCTCCTCTTTTTCCTATTGCATAGAAAAATATCTAACTCCATAGCTAATGGCAGTTTTGTTCTTTATTTCACATTGAAAATACATTAGTTGTTTAAAAAGTATTTGCATAATTTTTCTTGCTTACTTTATAGTGTTCTATGCTAATATTTATTTCCCCTTTCATTTCTATGTTCTCTTTATTTTATTTTAGATTATTCATTTTCTTTTAAAGTTAATATTAATCCTTTCTTTCTCCTCTGTTACACCTTTTGTGTTTCTTTTAAAATTATGTTTTAACTATGTGGCTTACCATTTTTCTACCTAGTTTTCTCTATCTCTGAGTTTATTTGCCCACCCTTTTCCCATAACACACATTCTCATAATTATTAAATTATTTGGCATCTTGATTATAATATATTCAAAATGGTTAATATAAGAAGAACTTAATGAAAGAATTATTTTCAAATGTGGGCAAGGAATAAGAAGAAGGAGTTGCTACTAGAATCAAAGAAGATAATTGTAGGAAAAAGGCTGCTTAATAGCAATGACCTGATTAAGTAGATAGACTACACAGTCCTTTGAACACACACTATGGGAAGTGAGGAGAATATAGAATATAGCCTCCTTCTCCTACTGCCCTCTGATCTTCTGCCAGGGCTTTCTATTAGCCAAAAACAACTGGAAACCCGAGGGAATATGAATCTATACATGTTGTACACACAGAACAAATACCAGGTGCAAGAAGGATGCAGAGGATGTAGAGTTGATTCATCCAGCACAGTATTTTATTTTAATTAATTAATTAAGAGACGGTGTCTTGCTCTGTCCCCCAGACTGGAGTGCAGTGGTGTGATCTCGGCTCACCACAAGTTCCGCCTCCCAGGTTCACGCCTTTCTCCTGCCTCAGCCTCCCAAATAGCTGGGATTACAGGTGCCCACCACCATGCCCTGCTAATTTTTTTGTGTTTTTAGTAGAGACAGGTTTTCACCGTATTAGCCAGGATGGTCTCGATCTCCTGACTTCGTGATTTGCCGGCCTTGGCCTCCCAAAGTGCTGGGATTACAGGTTTCAGCCACCGTGCCCGGCCCCATCACAGTATTTTATGAAAATGCTTTTCTCTATTTTATTTCAACAATGTGAAGTTTTATACACACACACACACTCATACACACACGTTTCTATCTACCTATTTATCTTATCTACTTATCTATCTACCTACCTACCTAACTGCCTGCCTATTTGTCTATCTCCTCTTTATAACAGTACAAAGGGTGGATATATGAGGTTAGTGGTATCTTTGCAGCTTTGAAATTACATCACAAATTCCTCAGGACACATCTCTCTTTCTCAGGAGCCTCAGTGGTTTGTTTCTCCGGTATTCTCCTTCACCCTGATAATTACCTCCTAACTCATTTTCAATCTTAATAGACCACCAGAAAAAGAGTAAAGCAATTATGATTTGCCAGATGAATGCTAATATGCTGGCTTTCATCTCATCAATTAAGTGATCACCTCTTTATTCAACTTCTTTCCTACTGTTTGAATATGAAAATATGTGGATTAGTCACAGCAGCTTACCAAACTCTTTATCTTGCTCTCTCCTCTTCCATTCAGACACATGGCAAATGCAGCAAACCTAGATGCTTGTTGTCTTGGGAAAAGCTGAGGTCTTCTCCCTTGCATTTCTTTTCTTTCTCTTTTTCCCTTTTGTATGACAGCAGAGTCTGGAAAAAAAAAAAAAATCTCAGCTGGAGAAAGCAAGCCATAAATGGCCTTGATCAGCTATACTCTAATCAAGATACAGAGGAGGGGGAAATTTATTTCTCTTGTTTTCTTTGTCTTTAAAATTCTTTTTATTTGAAATAATGTCCATTTGTTTCTACTAATATAGACATTTCCAAGGCTTGAGTTTAAATATTAAAAATGAAGAAAAGGTAAAATAATGTTAGTCTTAATGTATGGTTATAGGGAAAGGAAGACAAGAACAATGTAAGTATTCAGGCAATTTTGCATGTCCTAATCTAATAACGCTATCACACGTCTCCTTTCCTATGTGCCATTTGTAACAATGGACCACAAAGATGAATCATATTCCTTGTTGCACTAAAAGTTCTTCAACAATAAAACATGTTCTACTTTGATCATTTGTTTTTCTCTTTGAGAATTATCAAAACTAATTGCTTCTACCTTAAATAAAAATTAAGGTATAATAATTGTAAGTAGCATTTATCCATTTACATGTAGAGTTCTGTGAGTTTTGAAGAAACACGTAATCCTACACACCACTACAATGCAGATAAGAAAACATAAATATCAATAAGAATAATAACTGTGATAGACTGAAGTAAACACAAATATGTTTAAAACATTGAGGTCAAATAGATAATTTAAAATAGTAACATCATTGGTCACTTTTGGCAAATGCTAGTGAACATACTTAATATTTTGAAAATAATTGAATAAAGACTAAAAACCCCAAATTCAAGCCCAATTCATACTTATTAAAACACATTTTCTTAAACACCTGTTGTAATAACACTGATTAAAATAAGTAAACAAAATATTAATTTAAAATAATTTGCTTCTCCATTTCCTTTTGAGGTTTTTAAAAACAATAGTATGAGAGTTGATGATAGCCATCTGTATGCTCTTATTGCTCTGATTTTGAAACTATGACTATACGGAATACACTGTATATATGCTTATAATAGAAACATGTTGGATCCCAAGATGTATTCACTATTATTAATGCCTAGTATACTTATATAAAATGCCATCTTAAATTTACTAATATGGCCTACAAATATGAATGATTTACGAACATGATGAATTATATCTCTGTAAACTATTTCTTCACTCTGCGGTTCTTTTGACAAAGGATGTTCCTGGGAAGTTGCATTAAAATATATCATTGATATCAGAGAACTACTGTGAATGAATCAATTACGAAGAGCTACTAAGTGATAGTCTCATTTCCATAGAAATGGCCTCATCATGACTAAATACTGAAAATGTATGAGGACAGTATTGTTTAGAGTAAGTCTTGCAGCACTTTCCTTTCCACTAACTCATATAAATATCTTCTTTTATGTTTTAAATTAAATGATTGGAATTCATCATGCACATGAGGAGACATTCTCAGATTTTCACTCTTAACTGTTAGTTCTATTATTTGTGTGAGTTTACTTAGGCCTATAATGGCAATAAACTGAGATGAGTTATATATTTTTGCATATTTATATAAAATATGCTTCTTTTCAAAGTTGCAAGCAATGTGTATCTTTTCTTTCTTCTTTTGAAATAACATTAAAAAATGCAAGATGATGAGCTTTATGTAAATAGATTGTTATGAAAATAAGCACCTACTCTTTTCTCCATTCTTTGACTAATTCCTTAAGCCTAATAACTTCTGTCAACCCAAACACTCACAATTACAGAAACACATACGCATAGTATGTAAGAGTATCTGCAGTTGTACATCAACTTACATAGTAATTACCACTCACATCTCTTGCTATCCCTGCTTCATGTTTTTATTAAAAAATGACTTTACAGTTCGCTTAATGGTACAGAAGAATCATCAATTCATGATGCCTACAACTTAAAAAACTGATATTTTTTTACTTTCGAAACGTGCTTATCACCTCTAATGCTCTCAAGGTCAATAATGTAAATATTGAGAAAGTCATTGTTAATATATAAGTAGGAAACAAAGAATATCTGCACAAAATCTTTGTCTAATAATTTTCTTTGCTTGAGACCTACTATATCCATATATTTTACTAATGCTTTATATGTACGAAATCAATCCTCAGAATAAAATTCTAAGAGAGTACTCAATGAAGTTGCCCAAAGTTCCACAGCAAGCAAATTTAAAACAGTGGGCTTGGCTTCAAGGTCTAGTTTTTACAACTGGAGAGTAGTCTATAATAACTTTATTTACTATAATACAAATAAAAAATCATAATGAAAAGAAAACATATATTCTAAGATAGCAAATTATTGACCACATGTGACTTGCTAATGTAAGATGTTTGATTGTTTTCTAATGTCACAAAAAAAGGGTTTTAAAAACACTATAATTAGGTATTGTCATTTTCTAGAATATAATTATAGCATAAATATTTTGTCTCACTGAATATGGTTTCAATATTTTATGCTAAGTGCCTGCACCTGCAAGAAATTGAATTCCCTAGACAACAAAATTAAGAAAAAGTCTACCTGATAAAGCTCATACAAAATTGTGATAAGAGAGTTTCTCAGATTAGAATTGATAACCTTCTTTACTTTTATTTCACACATAATTCTAATAAATACATTCATCAAATTTTCTGGCTTACCTCCAATTAGAAATAATAATAAGACAACAAAGGCATTGTTTATTCACGAGTGATCAGTTTGTAACTGCTACTGACAGCATATATGTCACTATATGTACAGCAAACCTAGAAGTCGTTTTTATTAACCTCATTAAAAAGTGTTCAGTTGAGCTGCTATCGAAAAAGGAATGACAAGGATCAAAGTAC
The DNA here is from genome assembly GCF_007565055.1 of Rhinopithecus roxellana. Classification (NCBI taxonomy): domain Eukaryota; kingdom Metazoa; phylum Chordata; class Mammalia; order Primates; family Cercopithecidae; genus Rhinopithecus; species Rhinopithecus roxellana. Next base: position 39,854,078 of record NC_044562.1, read on the forward strand.
AAATTATGATGGAGGAAACTATTTTAACTTTTTTGAAGTAAAAATTAACTTTATTTTCAAGCAGCTATTATACATAACAAGAGTAATTTTTCACTTTAAACACCTCAAAGGTGAGGCTTTATGTATTTCTCAACCAAAAGCAAAATATTCCTTATGTTTAAATATTTAGTCTATTTTGTTTTTTCTAAGCTGAAAGAAAAATATTCCTTAGGCCGGGCGCGGTGGCTCAAGCCTGTAATCCCAGCACTTTGGGAGGCCGAGACGGGCGGATCACGAGGTCAGGAGATCGAGACCATCCTGGCTAACACGGTGAAACCCCGTCTCTACTAAAAAAATACAAAAAACTAGCCGGGCGAGGTGGCGGCGCCTGTAGTCCCAGCTACTCGGGAGGCTGAGGCAGGAGAATGGTGTGAACCCGGGAGGCGGAGTTTGCAGTGAGCTGAGATCTGGCCACTGCACTCCAGCCTGGGTGACAGAGCGAGACGGCGTCTCAAAAAAAAAAAAAAAAAAAAAAAAAAAAAAAAAAAAAAAAAAAATTTCCTTATGTTTAAATATTTAGTCTATTTTATTTTTTCTGCCATAACTTATCTCATCTAGCTTTATTATGTGGAAACATTCGTGTTATAGCTATATCCGTAGTAAAAACAAACAGAACAATGTTTACTTTCCATCACAACTAAACTTGCCATTATAAAACTATAAGAATTCTATATTTTTTCATTACTTAGTACACTACATGACACATATTAAGAATTCAGTAAGTGCACCTATTGTTATCATTATGATTTTAATAATTTTAATAATTAATGTTTATTATGATATTAATTATTGATAATGTTGTTATTATGGTAAGTCATGGGGGAGCGCCAAAAATGAGATATGGGTAAGTCATACTCTAGATTTATACAAAACACTACCTTTCAACTAAAAAATGAAACTTACTAAAGAATGCCTTGGAAACCTAATATTAAAACTAAACCATCACTTCAATAGAAACTTCGGGTAAGTCATCTTTAGGCCTATAACCAATCCTCAAATGTATAACTTCACAAATAATTAGCTTTGCAACTGGCATATTGAAGAAAGAAGAAAAGATGATGTACTTATGTATACCATGTAAAGATTGGCAAGGGAGTGCATGTGTCAAGATAAATCACATAGAACTTACTAGGGACTGAATCAAAACAGGCTAATAAGGGTGTTTCTTTCTTATGCAACAAGCGGTCTGACAGAAGTCCCTTTGTGCTTCCTGAAAAGAAGATCGTAATCATCTCTTATTTCTTCCAAGCTGCCCTTCCCTGAAAATAAGGCAGAAGACAGGACTAAGGCCCTGATTGTGGTTAAGTGTGAGGTCCTTAGGCTGCAGGTCTCTGCCAGGTTTGCTGTCCAGCTCTTACGATCACTCTTCAAACTGCTCACGTTCCTAATAGTTCTTGGGATCACACAGCTGTGAGGGCGATATATTATATTCTAAGACATAACAAAATACCACTGTGTAGTTAAGTCAAATAGCAATCTCAAAGTAAAGTTTGCATTAATGCTGTGAATATATGGAAACAATATGTAGAAACAATCTAGAAAATTACTTGTAAGTATTTAACCTGATATATATTTAACAAGTAGGAGTTTTTGAAAGTAATGGGCTCTCTAATTTTAGAATTCGCCATTCTAATATTTGGAAGGAGCCATTCTTAACACTCTGTGTGTAATTACTACCTTGGAAGTAAGGAAAAAAAAAAAAAAGAAAGAAAGAAAAAAGAAAGTTGTTAGTTTCCTGGACTAGTAAGGTTGTTAAAGGTATAAACCCTGGAGCAAAAAGTTTGAAATTCAAGATTTTCTATTTAATAAATACCACTTAAGTTCTCTGTGGCCATAGCCTCATCTTTATTCTGGGGATGATCATAGTCTCTACATTAAAGGATTGTTATGAAGGCTAAATAAACTAAGTTCTGTAAAGCACTTAGAACATCATCCAGCATGTAGTAAGCTCTGTGGAAGTATTTAGCTTTTCATGTATTTCTTTCCTTATAAAAATAGAAGCAAGGTCATACTGAGACATAGAGTTAATTAAGTACAAATAACTCAGAATAAATTAAAAATAAGTATAGTTAGGTAATGATAAAACTGAAAAAAAATTTATTTATAAATTTGTTCACTTAGAGAACTAGAGAATTAATTGGGCAATTAGTAATCAGACTTTTACTATTTTTATTGTATTTTATGAGGCTCTAGGTCGATACAATGTAAGCCCCTATAGCAGAGTAACCGTACACCAAACCCGTTTCTTCAGATCTTATTCATCCGTGGCACACAACTGCATTTCTCAGGCTCCTTTGTAACTATCAGGAGATAGGTAACTGAGTTGTAGCCACAAATTTTGAATGAAAATGGAGTACGTCATTTCCAGCCTTGGTCTTGAACTAATCTCCCACTTACAATCCTTTATCTCCTTTCCTCTTCCACTGGCTTATTACCCATAAAATGAGATTTTTGGAAGTCATTCTTTGAAGATGATGAGACTACCAGAGAGTAGTGGCCTTCATCTCAGAATTACAAATTGTAATAGAAGAAGAGAGCTACCTACCAATAAAGAAGACTAAATAATACATTTTTTAGATGACCAATAGTAAAATATCTATCCTAGCTTGCTACTTTTTTGTTAGATATTAAGGAATTACTTTAAGTAATATTTCTCTGCTCCAGCTTCTGATGTCAGTGAAAGAGGTTGGTGGAACATCCACTTTTTCTCTGAATGACGATAGTTTTGTTTACCACCAAGGTTAAAAAATTTCATGTCCCCTATCTTCCCACCTTTGTGTACAATCACCACCAATGACAAATTAAGGCTGCTGCATCTTAAAGAAGCCCTAGTACCCAATCTTTGTCTTCTACAGATGACGTTTCAAGAGCATTTGAGACATACTTTCTTTGGTCATCTCTAGTTTAACGGAAACTTTTGAGATTTCAATTTTTCTAATATGTCTTAAGCTCACGTTTTTATGGTCTCTTAGGAGAAAGCAAAACACATCTGAAGTTTTTAGGCTGAATTCAGCTTTTATAGTTTAAAGATTCCTGCTTATCATACTTAAATAAAACGTTGGTTTGCGATAATGAGTCAGTGTGTAACCTACCTTAATTAACTACTTCAGGAAAATAATAAAGTAGTAATTAATCTACTCACTTTCACAGGATAAATTGAAATCACTGACTCATTTTCTCTCTTATTTTTTTTTAAGTGATTATAGAGAATTGGTGTCTGTGTTTTTTCTATTTGAAATTATTACTCATGATATAACTGTTTTTAAAAGTACTATATCTGTGTACTTGTATGTACATTTATTTAAATAAAATGCCTTAGATACCGTCTTGCAGAATTCAGTAGAATATTAAATTAAACATAAGCAGAGGCTGGACACGGTGGCTCACGCTGTAATCCCAGCACTTCGGGAGGCCAAGGTGGGCCAACTACCTGAAGTCAGGAGTTCGAGACCAAAATGGCCATCTTGGTGAAACCTCATCTCTATGAAAAATATAAAAATTATCCAGACGCTGTGGCAGGCACCTGTAGTCCCAGCTACTGGGGAGGCTGAGGCAGGAGAATCACTTGAATATGGGAAGCAGAGGTCTCAGTGAGCCAAGATTGTGCCATTGCACTCCAGCCTGGGTGACAAGAGTGAAACTTCATCTCAAACAAACAAACACACAGGAAAAAAATAAAATAAAAAAACACCATAAGCAGAAAATGATGCAATTATAGTGCCGACTATGGCTTTTACTTTGTAAAAGAGCAAGATAGAAATGTGACTGAGACATTTCTATGATGGACGTAAATACTTGCTTTGAAAATGTACTAAAAATATTCTCAATTTTTCTAACTTCTAGCTATACATTCTAGCAGAAAAAGAAAGAGGAGGGCGATAACAGTAGTCTAAGTGTTTTCTTGTCTCCTCCAGTCATTCTGCTTGTTAACAAGTAAAGACTAAAATAGAAAAACGTATGTAAAAGAAGACAGTGTCATTTTATGGAAACTTTAATGTTGTCTTAAAATGTTTTAATTTTCTACTGATATTAGGCATGCACACAATTGTACACATATATATATATTTTAAATGATAAAAGTATAAATTGGATACTGCTATTATCTAGGAAGCACAGATGCCAGCTATTTATTTATTTCTTCTCAGCTCCAAATACACTGTTTTATACTTCTTTGTGAAAATTAACCCAATTTTAATCCCTTAGATTTTAATTCAAGTAGAAAAGTATACAAGTGTATAAGTAATAATTGGCCTGTGGAAGGAATTCTAAATACACATTAAATTCTTTTGGCATTGGAAGTCATCGTTGAGAGTGCAATATACTAGTAATAAAATGGTTGCAAAGATAAAACAACAAGATATATTTTATACGAATGTATATATATTGCAATTTTATCTATCTATCTATCTATCTATCTATCTATCTATCTATCTATCTATCTATCATCTATCTAGATATCTTTCCATATCTACCTGTCTGTGTATCTATCTCTATACCTCTTGCAGTAATATAGCAGAGTCAGTTCAGTTTGTCTTCAAGTTTGCTAGAGGGTTTCAGGCATAATTTCTTTCTCTAGTAAATCATGATATTAATCTTAGATTATGTAATATTCAATAGCTTGCTTTTATACTAAATTGCAAATTATACTAAATTGTTGTTTATCAACATAAAATACTTTCTAATTGTAAATCTGTTTGTAGGCAGACAGATCAGAAAGAATACAACTAAACAAAACAAGTAGTGCTACCACATCTTAATAAATAGAATAACATTTTATACAATGTGTGTGATAAACAGAATTTCTTCCTCATGTCATGGCAATTTAGACTTGTTTTAGCATTTTAAACATTATGAAGTAGAATCTAAGAATTAATAAATAAAATATAAGGTAGCAATATATAACATAAAGCTTTAATAAAACTTTAAAAAATATCCATTCCAGGGGGAAATTAATTTTTAGTCTGTTAGTAATATTCCAGTGGCTCAGAGATGTAGCCAATAGTCTCTGCTTTATTGGTTATTTAAACAAAGCTGTTTGGGGACATAGAATTAACTTTTCCATGAATAGGAACAGTGTAACTGGAGACAACTGTGAATGACTTTCATGCTTCAAAATTTATGTGTTCATGTGCATATATGGGCCATGAAATTAATTCATGACTAATATTTCTATTAAGAAAGAGAGGTATCATTGGTTAAAAACAGTAGTTGCTAATTGCTGAAAAGTATTTACTAAAGTCTTATCCATAAAGATGATTCCACAAAATTGTTGCATGTCATTATGTCATATTGACTGCTCACTGAAATATTTTCCAAAAGTTGATAGTTAAGATTTGAAAAAACTCTCTTCCACACTTCTATAATTTTTAGGCCCATCCCTTTGGCTAGTCAAGTAATATTTGCTAATATATGTCATAGTGTAGAATTTGTTCCATATTTATCTTTAGTTTTACGTTTGGAAAATTTATTCATTGTTGCTTATTTTTATGAAATATTCACTATGCTTATAGAGTAATATAACTAACATCACATATTTATTTCGTATACATTTCCTGAATGTCCACTGTTTAGAGGTGAGAGGGCATCAAGTTAGGCACCAAATAGATATTATGAGAAAAAGACATTTTTTTTCCTTCAATGAACTTATATATTCTGAAATTAATAACAAATACTGTGATCTTTTGAATCTTTTTAAGAAATGGTCTTTTTGGTAACACAGATATTCAGAGTAAAAGGCAGAAATATTCAGAGATGTCAGAAAAACGACTCCTTCTTTTCCTCATATAAGAATGTGCTTTTGCTGTTGCTAAATTTTGCCCAAGTTAAATGTTAAAGATTTCCTTATAATGATGCTTGTTTGTTAATATGTGTCTTTTGTGAATGCAGATGGAAGTTTGAGAACTAAAAGAAATAGCATAGGAAGACTTTACTAATTTTGCCAAGATCTTACCTGTTTAGAGTACTTTTAATTACAGAAAATCCCATAGGAGATTTGGAGGAAAGAGAAATGCCACAAAAGATACACTACCACTGGACCTGCAATATGAGCTCTTCTTTTACAATTAGTTTCCCTATCCTTATTAAATAAACTGGTGACTATATTAGGGATGTGTGTATTTTCTCTTTTTTCAAACCCATAACCTAAAGGAGTCAGGTTAGGAGCATAAATCATACATAGACAAAAACAGGTAAACTATACAGAACATATTGTATATCATACCCAAAAATAGATTGTTCTAAAACTAAAAGGAAATGGAAAATGCCTGAATAAAATTTTCATAGCTAGCTGATATGGTTTGGCTCTGTGTCCTCACCCAAACCTCACTTTGAATTATAATAATTTAGAATGGGACCAGGTGGAGATAATTGAATCAGGTAGGCAGTTTTTCCCATACTGTTCTCATAATAGTGAGTTTGTTCTCACAAGACTTGATGGTTTTATAAGATGCCTCCCCCTTCACTAGGCACTCATTTTCTCTTCTGCTGCCATATGAAGAGGTGTCTTCCATGGCAATTGTAAGTTTCCTGAGGCTTCTCCAGTCATGCAGATCTGTGAGTCAATTAAAGCTCTTTCCTTTATAAATTACCCAGTCTTGTGTATTTCTTCATAGGAGCGTGAGAACGAACTAATTCACTAGCTCTTCTGTGGTAACAAAGAACCCTAAAATTTCAGTGGCTCACAAGAACAGACAATGTTTTAGACACATTATGTTAGTGGCCATGGATCAACTAATATATTTTTACTTCATGAGTCTGACCATCCTGGGACCCAGGATGAAGTAACATACCCTATTTAAGACATGATTTTTAGTAACAGAGGGAAAGAAAACAAAAGCCAACCATATAGTAGCTCTTAAAGTATTTGTTGGGACATGGCTTACATCAGTTCTGCTTAGCAGATGGCTAAACCCAAGGAAAATGAGGGAAAATGAGGTGAAAGTGTACACTCCCACATAACTATCACTGTGTTACATGCAAGAATGCACAGTCCTTTTACAAAGAAGAGGAAAGCAGACAATTGAGTTCAATACTATGCTGTAACACAATTAGGATTAAGAAAGTTTGAATAAACAGAGTTATTGTTGAGCTCAGGTAACCAAGGAGACTAGGTGGGATTGTAAGAAAGAAATGGAATGTCAGATATTTTGTTTTGAAAGAGGAAAATATAGAAATAACAACTACTGATAGAAAAAGAGAGAGTACATGCTAAGAATAATCAGACAGGATTAATATTACTGAAACTCTTCAAGTGTACACTGTAATTATGATAAATATACTGGGGTTTAATTAAAACATTCCAAAATTCAATTTATTCTGATTTTTGAGCCATGCTAAAATCACATTTTGATTAGAACACTACTTCTTCTGAATCTTCCAAATATACTATTGATTCACTCAAATCTTGTGATGTTTAAATAAATTATGAAATATAAAACTTGCCAAAACCATGATGTAGGATATTACAGATGACAGGGACCAGGGTATCCATCTCAATGACCTCAGATTTCCACAGGAAACACGGCCTGAGAAATGTTACCCATCAATTTTCCAACTTTTTTGCATAAGATGAAGTTAATAAATCTATCTGATTAATGTTACAGAAAAAAATGTTCAGAAAAGGTACAAGTCCTTCTGGATTCTCTTTTATTTTTTAATTCAGTCTGCCAATAGATAGGGCTCATTCTGTCCTCCTCTCTGCAATGAAATTAAAGACTTGTACCTGGGAGGAATTTCGTGCTTATATAAATATTTGTCCATAAAACTTAGTGGATGAATCTGTCTAAATCAGAGAATACTAGCAAACTCTTCGTCTGAAAATCTGTAGCAACATCCTCCGATTAGCTATTTATGACTAATGCTAATGTTTTTATCTCCAGTTGTCTGACTCTTCTATAGATAACCTTATGACTAACAAGACTACAACCCTCAGGAAAAACAGGAATTCTGAGCCTCAGAGAGGTGCCCAGTATTACCAAGTAACACGTTCCTATATATTCCAGTCTCTCTCAGGAGCCTGAGATGCAGCAATAAAAAGATTGTAAAAGTCACTTGTCTTATAAAATTATTCTTCATTGGAAGAAAACTAATATAAGCAAATTAAGAGATTAAAATGATATAAAATAATACAAATTGCTATGAAGAAATAAAAGCTAAATATGAGAAAGACTTAGGGAAGAGCTCTTTAGATTGGATGGTAGCGAAATACGTCCCTGCATGGACACATTTGCATTAGAAATCAAGTTGCTTCCATGGATTCAGAAGATCAAGGGAAGAGATTTCTGGGGTCTACTAAAAATGTTCTAAAATCTTAATAAGATGCATGGCATGTGTGCAAGCCTACAAGCCATCAGGTGCATTCTTCATTGGGAGGAAGGATTGGGATTCACTAACTTCTGATTTTGAACACTCAGTATGACAATCTAGATCTAATGCCTAACAGGTAGCCAAATTTAGGCTACCTGCCACTTTAAATAATAAATGAAAACTTACACAGGCAAATTTTTATTCTCATATATCAGTTTATAAATCTATCTAATAGCAGAATATTAGATATTCCCGTTTCTCCCTTATATTTCTGGGGAAAAATCTAAGGCAGGGTCTGATATGCACATACTTGGGACACCTCTAAGTTTGCATGCTGCATCTATCACTGAATGCCTGTCTGAACTTGGTCAAATTACAAAACCTTCTGTATTCCAGTCATCTTACTGGTAAAATGAAGATTGTAATATTCTCATAAGATTGTTCAGAATAGTAAATAAAAGAAATAAATTACTTCCCATAGCATATGCTATAGCAATAAATAATAACTATTATTATCCACATCTACAATTATGATATACTTATGCATTAAATTAAATTACTAATCTTTTGTTAAATCCTCATGAAACAGAAAGGATTTTTAACTAGTTTCTATACTTAGTTTTCCTATAAATCTCAATTTTTAACTCCGAAAAAAATCTTATTTATGATTAGTAAATTGAAGTGTGAAATTTAATGATATCTTCATGCCATGCTAAGAAGTAGAACTTAATCACACTGTGTAACACTTTTGTTTACTACTTGTTCTTTCTGATGATCTAACTGGTCTGATGATGAGACTCTTCTGTAGTGATCCTCAAACAAACAGATCACCAGGCTCCTAAATTGGAATATACTGAGGAAGGTTCCTTGAATTTGTCTTTTTAGCAGGCCCAAGTGACTATTTTAATTTAACAAATTTGTGATACTATGACATAAACTTATTCAAGGTGTATTAATATAATATATAATGAATTAATACATAATTTATTCAAGCTTATATAATCAGAACAATAGGAAATATTATAATAGCAAACATATATCTCATAATTTTTGCCACACATATTAGAGTGCTCAAAAATATCTGGGGAGGCCTGTTCCACGAGACGATTGCTCATCTATGTCCTGTACAATTCAGGCATAACCTTGTGATTTACTCTGCCCAACTGAATAGGCGTTTAAATGACATTTAAAGGTTTTATAAAGTTTACTTGTTTGAATCAGAATTCAAACAAAGTAGATTCATGATATACCATGTGAATTAGTCAGTTCTTGCACTACTATAAAGACATACCTGAAACTGGGTAATTTATAAAGAAAGAGGTTTAATCAGTTCACAGTTCTGTGGGCTCTCCAGAATTCTGCTTTTGGGGAAGCCTCAGGAAACTTACAATCATGGGGGAAGGGTGAAAGGAAAGGAGGCACATTTTCACATTGCTGGCAGAAGAGAGAAAGAGTGAAGTGGGGGATGCCACATACTTTCAACCAGATCCCACTAGAACTCTATCAACAGTCAGGACTAGGAGGATGGTACTAAATCATTAGAAAGCACTCTCAGGATCCAATCACCTCTTGCCAGGCCCCACCTCCAACACTGGGGATTACAATTCAATATGAGATTTGGGTGGGGACACAGAGCCAAACCATATCACCATGTTCTCTTTCCTTCTGTCAAACAACCAACATTGATTCAAAGAACGTTGCTCACCCAGCCTGTATTTTGGAATAATGACTAAGTGAAGAAGAGTCCCCACAGTATCTGAGATCAATCAGTAGAGTGAGTGAAATGAACATTTTTGCTGTGGAAAGCCAATGTGTAACAACATTTGGCACTGCAGCATAAATTACTCTATCCTTACTGAAGTCACATATTATTTAGATGACCATATTATTTAATAATAATACCTCTCTAATTAAAAAATAATTTTCATAATTAATACATTTAAAATTCAGGTCACTGTGTCATGTAATATTTTTCTAAAACATTTTTTCTATACTCCTTTTCTCCAGTTTCTCTAATCCCATTCTGTCTTGAATATGCACTAATCTGTCTTTCACCAACCATTTCTAAACTCTTGCAAAGATCCTCAAAGATTCTTCTAAACTCTTGCAAAGATCCCAAAAGGCATGTTGCTAAATCTAATAGCCAATTCTGTCCTCTTTTATGGGTTTTATCTGCTATTTTTGACACAGCTGAATACTTCCTCCTACTTGTATAATCTTTTTGTACTTTTAGGAAATCAACCTCTTTTTCTCTCTTTTTTTTTTTTTTTTTTTTTTTTTTTTTTTTTTTTTTTTTTTTTTTTGGTGTGTGTGTGTGTCTGTCTGTCTGTGTGTTTCTTAGCTCTCTGATCTATCCTTCTCGGTCTTCCTTGCTGGATTCTTTTCACCTTCCTAAACTCTCACCATTTGAATGCCCCAGGGCTCATGTAGGATTTCTTGGCTTCTATATCTATAATAGCTTGGTGATCCATTAGTCATGTAGATAACTTGGCAGCCTTTAAAAATGAATGTGTCAATTCATGTAATTTCTTCATCCAAATTACACCAGTAGCTTCACATTTCACCCAGAATAAAAGCCAGTGTCCTTATAAAGGCTTAGAAAGCCCTATTTTATCTGACTATACTGACTCTGTTTTTCCCTTCTATTCTCCCCCTTGTTCAATATGGCTATAGCCACACTGGCCTACTATTATTTTGCTAACATAAAAATCAAATATTTCTTCTGATGGGGACACTCTTCTCCTCTGTCATCCCACAGCTCCTTTTTATGTTACTTCATCTACTTGTGGTTTTGTTTGTTTTTGTTTTTGATAATCTTATCTTTTCAGTGATGCTGTGCCTTACTGACATTTGTCATGTAGTAAAGGCAGTTGGCCAAACAGCACCTCAGAATCAGTCTGCTGTAACAATGCTCATCTGAGAAAACTCACAGAGAGGAAAAAAAAAAAGACTAGTAGCAACAGTCCTCTGTTTATAAACTATTCTAGAGAAGCACTTTAAGACAAAGTAAAGCCAGAAAACAGAGTCTTTGAAAAGTACCTTGACATTTGAATGGTGAAGCTACGTGATTAGAGAGCAACAGTCTTTCCCCCAGTGGCATTAAAGAGCAACATGATAAAGCAACTTAACATAAAAGAGCCTTTGTTTCTTATATATCCTGAAAAATCATTATTTACGTTTAGGAGTGCTACTAGCTTCTTATTGGCCAGTCAATTTTCCAGAACTTATGCCTTTTGGTTGCAGCCATATAATGGGACAGGTACCATCAAGATTCACTACACCAGTTTTCATAATTGCAGAATACTGTTTCTTTCCTAGCATACTGGGCAGCTGAGTTGGTTAGTTAACAAAAATGTATTGCTATACAAACTGGGATATATTTTATTTTCATAAATACTTAATGAGCTTAAAACTCACCATTTATTTGATATTGCAATAGTGCTTCATTTCCCAATACTCACCAACATTTTTCCTGCTTTATTGTTCTCCAAAAGATTTACTAGCTGTCATATGATAAGTTTTAATTAATTGTTTATTGACTTTATCCTGCACTATGATATAAGTTCCATTAAGTGAGCAATTTGAATCAGTTTTGTTCACCACTCTATCCCCAGAGCCTAGAATGGTGACTGGCACTAGTATGATATCAATACATTTTTGTTTAATATAAGTAATTAAATAAAAATGAAATGAAAGTATAAAAAAGAAGAATTGAATGAATACTCCCGAAGATTTACCTTGGATTGTGCATTGGTGTGCATATAAAGCATGTCATGCTGGGACATTATCAGTACTAAATATCTCACTTGTGTTTGATTGAAGTGATGTAAAGGAGAAGAAAAACTATTGATAATACTCTTAACATAACAATGAAAGGGAATGGGATTAGTAGTAATTATAAAAGTTATGAAGTTGGCTTACTTCTTTAAACTGCATTAGAAATCATAAAGAAATAGTATGGCTAACTTAGATTAGTCAACTATCAATTCCTGACATGCTGTCAATACCAGAAGGCTGCATAGTATCATTTAAAAAAAATTGTTAACCTCTACAGTGAGAGATAAGATTGTATTACAAACCAGATCCAGAATTTTCATTAAATGTGAAAGTTATAAAGAGGATCGAAGGCACAAACCTGAAAGGTCTTTTACATTAAACTAAGGGCTTAAGAAAAGTAGGTCCAAGAGAATAGAATAAAGTCATTGGGTAAACTCTATAAACTTGTAATCTCAGATATTTCTAGTGCCTAGACTAGTAGAAGGCACCATTGGTATCTTATAAGATGTTAGCAGCCTCCAATTACCTGTGGAAGAATCACAGGTTTCAAGAGGTAGAAGCCCCACATGATAATTTTATTTCCTTCAAGTTCCACTCATGTATACATTCACTAACTCTAATAAGTATGATCAAGTCACAGTAGAATGTGAGTGAAGATATCCACTCCCTCTATAGGAGAAAATAACTTATTCAACCAAGGAGCTGTAGCATTTGGCTAACATTTATAACGAGAACAAGAATAACCATCAGAGAGTTGACACTGATATTGACAGACTGGGGAGGAAGAGAATATATGCTGTATACTATCTGTAAAATAAGGTAATTCTCTCCCTGAGACAGTGTGTATGGAACCTTGTAGCTTGCAAATGATAGTGGCTTAGAGGAAATAAGGAGAACATTTCAGAATTACCTTGACAAAGTTTTGAAAAAGGGATCTGGGGACTGTGAAAGGTAGAAGTGTATATATTAGAATAGGGTATTTTATAATTTGACTGTTCCCCAGAAACACCACAAGGATATTTTAAATAAAACATTAAGATATGTTAATAACATGCAAGAACCTTGAAAGAACATGGCATCATCAAGAAGTTCAGTAGTAGATATCTTATTTGGCAGGGTTGTGCATAGGACCACTTGCCAGGGAACATTGAATACTGAAGATAGAAATCTGGAGGAGAAAAGGCAGTTGCCAGCATTAAAACCTTAGGAAAAAAGTGATAGGATTATAACAGTTAGTAAGATCAAAGTTAAACCAGGAGACCTTGACATGGAGGAATCTATACTGATGGCTAATAGACTAAGATCTTTGAGAAACAAAATATATTGGCAGGAAATGTTATTTTTCAATGACTAAACTACAGGCATATCTCTGAGCTATTGTGGGTTCCATTCCAGATCACTACAATAAGGCAAATAGTACAACAAAGTGGGTCTACAAATATTTTGTTTTCCCAGTACATATAAAAGTTGTTTACATTATTTGGTAGCCTCTGAAGTGTGTAATAGCATTCTGTCTCAAAAAAAAAAAAAATGCACATATCTTAATTTTAAAATGCTTTATTGCTAAAAATTGCTAAGGATCATCTGAGGCTGTTTACTGATCAGGGTGGTGGTTGCTGAAAGCTGTGGTGGCTGTGGCAATTTCTTAAGACACTAGTGAAGTTTGCAACATTGATGAACTCTTCCTTTCTAAATAATTCCTCTCGTATGTGCAATGCACTCTGATAGCATTTAATCCACAATATAATTCTTTCAAAATTGGAGTCAATCATTTAAAAACCCACCCCTGCTTTACCAAACAAGTTTATAAATGGATATTCTAAATCTCTTTTTGTCATTTCAACAATGCTCAAAGCACCTTCACCAGAAGTAGATTAGGTCTCAGGAGACCACTTTATTTGAAACCACTTTCATTCATAAAGAAAAACTCTCATCTGTCCATGTTTATCATAATATTGCAACCATTCAGAAACATCTATAGATTTCACTTCTAATTCTGTTGCTATTTCCACTACAGTTTGAGTTATTTATTCCAATGAAATATTGAAACCTTCAAAGTCATCCATGAGGGTTAGAATCAGCTTCTTCTAAACTCTTGTTAAAGTTGATATTTTGACCTCCTACCATGAATCATGAATATTTTCAATGGCATCTAGAATGATAAATCTTTTTTCCAGAATGTTTTCAATTTACTTTGCCCAAGTCCATCAGAGAAATTAATATCAATGGCAGGCATAGGTTTATGAAATGTATATCTTAAATAATAAGACTTGCAGGTCAAAATTGCTCCTTAATCCTTGGGCTGTAAAGTGGCTGTTGTGCTAGCAGCGAGAAAACAACATTAATCTTGTATATTTTTAGCACAGCTTTTGGGTGACCAAGTGCATTTTTAATGACCAGTAATATTTTGAAGGGAATCTTTCCTTCTGAGCAGTAGGTCTCAACTTTGGACTTAAAATATTTAGCAAACAATGCTGTAAACAAATGTGATATCATCCAGTTTTTGTTCTTCCATTTATAGAACACAGGCAAAGTAAATTCAGCATAATTCTTAAGAATCCCAGCATTTTCAGATTCATAAATCAACATTGGCTTCAACTTAAAATCATCGGCTGCATTAGTACTTAACATGACAGTCAGCTTATACTTTGTTGTTTTGAAGCCAGACATTTACTTATTCCTAGTTTATGAAAGTTCTAGATGGCATCTACTTTCAATAAAAAGTTGCTTCAACCAGGCGTGTTGGCTCATACCTGTAATCCCAGCACTTTGGGAGGCTGAGTAAGGTGGATCACCTGAGGTCAGAAGTTTGAGACCAGCCTGATCGATATGGTGAAACCCCATCTCTACTAAAAATACAAAAATTAGCCGGTTGTGGTGGTGGGTACCTGTAGTCCCAGCTATTCGGGAGGCTGAGATAAAAGAATTGCTTGTACCCAGGAGGCGAAGTTTGCAGCAGTGAGCTGAGATCATGCCCCTGCACACCAGCCTGGGTGACAGAGTGAGACTCTGTCTCAAAGAAAAAAAAAAAAAATTGTTTCATCTGAAAATCTGTTGTTTTATGCAGCCACTTTCTAATGATCTTAGTTAGATCTTCTGAATGACTTGCTAAATTTTCTACATCAGCACTTGCAGCTCCATCTTGAACTCTTATGTTATGCAGATGGCTTATTTTCTTAAACTTCATGAACCAACCTCTGCTAGCTGCGAACTTTTATTCTACAACTTCATTACCTCTCTCATTCTTCATAGAATTGAAGAGAGGTAGGGCATTTTTCTGGATTAGATTTTGGCTAAGGGAATGTTGTACCTGGTTTCCTCTCCTCTGCAGACCACTAAAACTTTCTCCATATTACCAATATGGGTGTTTCGCTCTCTGATTATTTGTGTGTTCACTTGAGTGGCACTTTTAATTTCCTTCAATAACTTTTTATTTGCATTTGTACTTTGGTAACAGTTTGGCTGAAGAGGTTTGACTTTTGGCCTATCTCATTTTTTAACATTCCTTTCTCACTAAGTTTAATCATTTCTACTTTTTGATTTAAACTGAAAGGTAGGCCACTTGTCCTCTCTTGAACACTTAGAGGCAATTGTAGGGTTATTAATTGACCAAATGTAAACACTATTGTGTCTCATTGAATAGAAGGCCTGAATGGAGTGAGAAAAGGGAATAACTGATCAATGGAGCATTCAGAACACACATTTATTGATTACATTTGCCATCTTACATAGACATGCTTCATGCCACCTCAGAACAATTAAAATAGTAACATCAAAGATTATTGATCATAGATCACCATAATAGATAAAAGAATAATGAAAAAGTTTGAAATATTGTAAGAATTACCAAACAGTGACACCAAGGTATGAAGTGAACACATGCTGTTGGAAAAATGGTGCCAATATACGTTTTCATGCAGGGCTACCACAAACTCTCAATTTAGAAAAAAAAGTGATATTTGTGAAGTGTAATAACATGAAGTGCAATAAAGCAAGGTATGCCTGTATATCAAAAGCTGGTGAGCAGAAGGCTAATATCAACAACAAAAATGGAAAACTCCTTATTCATTCTCTACATCTTAGCCATGTTTTCAGATCCAGAAGCCAATAAATGAATAAAAAGTCCTTTAACTTTGAAGAATACTGAGCTCTTGGCAGTTCAAAATGGCTGACTAGTTGCAGCTAGTGTGCATCACCCTCACAGGGATGAAACAAAGTAGAAAGTAAATAGTAGTTCTTTAAGGGTATTGTCTAAGAGACCACAGGTAATTGAATCATGGGTGTGGTTTCCCCCAAGCTATTCTCCTGATAGTGAGTGAGTTCTCACAAGGTCTGATGGTTTTATAAATGAGAGTTCCCCTGCACAAGTTCTCTTGCCTGTCGCCATAAAAGATGTGACTTTGCTCCTCATTCACCTTCCCCATTATTGTGAGGCCTCCCTAGCCATGTGGAACTGTGAGTCAATTAAACCTTTGTCCTTTATAAATTACCCATTCTCTGGTATGTCTTTATTAGCAGCATGAGAAGAGACTAATACAGCAGTGAAAGGTCCCCAAGACAGTCACATTGCCCCTGCCTGAATATTTTACCTGCAACCTACAGTTTTTCTGAAAACTCAATCCCCACAGGCCTGTGATATTCCCTCAGGCTCCAAACACCTAAGGGTTCTGCCTGCTCTTGCCTGAGATTTTGGTTGGTGACATGGGGATGAGCACACCCCCACCACAGCCAGCAACTGAACTCTAGGCTAGCCTAACCCTGGTTCAGCCCCTTTATAACTCATGTATGCTGTCCAGTTAGTCATCTAGAGGTCTGAAAACTGGAGAAATGTCTATCCCCTATTCTAACTCTGTTGACACCTGACCACTTCCTTCAGGGTCTGAGGTCAGCCCAACCCAACTAGCCAACACTACCATGACCAACACCCATTCATGCAGGCCCAATGGTGGAGCCCCCCCTTACAAGATGCAGCAGTACTGCCACATCAGAGAACAGGTGAGCCTCAAAGCTAACAGTATCAGGTTGAGTGGCAAGGTTATGCCCTGAAACCACTTCCAGAGAGAGTTGCAAAACCAGCATTCCCTGTGTAGATATATTACAGCGTGTGTCTGAAATAGGGAGCCATGAGACTTGGAACAAGGGTGATTATAAGGAAACAGACCACATTCCTGTCTATCTAGGAAGGGGAGCTGGTGCAGCCCCCTAACTCTACCCCCCACCACCACACACACTCACATGCATACATGCATATATACACACACCTCAATGCACTTCATCAATAGATTTGACCTGGTGCTTGCACTCACCATTGGGATATTCATGGTCAAGCCAGGGACTTCATCTTTGCCCAGCCATGTCTCTCCATTCACATGGAATAGGATGTTTAAGGAACCAGACACGTCACTGTCCAGTCTTTCACCTGAAAAAATAGAGAGCACCTCGTAATAAACAAATATTAGATCCATATCCACCTTCTTGTGCAGCAGTTGGCTTTTATCTTCAAACACTATCTACTGGCCTATAGGTCAAACTGTGCAGCCTAGTACAAAGCCTATGAATAGAAGTATATATATCCATGGAAGCAAAGCCAGAAGACCTTTTCTGACACTACCATCTCTAGGTGAGAAGAAACCAGTGTAAGAATTTGGCCACCATAAAAAATCTCTGTGATGCTACCAAAGGCTCAGTTGAGATCTTCAGAAATGTGCCTCCTACCAAAAATGGAGTCACAGTGATGACAGAGAATTCAAAATATAGATTACATGAGAACTAAACAAGATTCAAGGCAAGGTTAACAATCAACCATAAAAAACATTTAAAGCAATCCAGGAAATAAAGGAAAAGGTAAACTCTTAAAAAGAAATCAATCAGAGCTACTGGAACTGAAAAACTCACTCAAGGAATTTCAAAATACAATAAAAACTTCCCTTTGTCAATAGACTAAACCAAGCAGGAGAATTTCAGAGCTTAAAGGAGAGTTATTTAAACAAATCTAGTCTGACAAAAATAAAGAAACAATTTTTTTAAAGAAAAGAACAAAGTCTCTGATAAGTATGGGATTATGGAAAGTGACCAAGCCTACAAATATTGACATTTTTGAGAGAAAAAAGAAAGCATAAATAACCTGGAAAACATATTTGACAAAATAATTCATTTTTTGTGATCTTGCTAGACATGTAAACATTCAGATACAACAAATACAGAGAACACCTGCCAGATACTATACAAAATGAGCATCACCAAGGTACGTAGTCCCTTGACGGTCCCTAGACCATCTAAGGTCAACACTAAAGAATAAATCTAAAGCCAGCTACAAAAAAAAACATATCAAATCATGTACAAAGGGAACCCGATGAGGCTAAACACAGACTTCTCAGCAGAAACCCTACAAGTCAGAAGAGTCTAGGGGTCTACTTTCAGCATTCTCAAATAAAAGAAACCAACTAAGAATTTAATACCCCACAAACTAATCTTTATAAGTGAAGGAAAAATAAAATATTTTTTAGGCAAGTGATCATTAAGGGAATTCATGACCCATAGACCAGTCTAACAAAAGATCCTTAAAGAAGTTCTGAATAGGAAACAAAAGAATGATATCAGCTACCTCAAAACCACACCTAAGTACAGAGTTTGCAAACCTTTTAAAGCAACTATATAATAGAAACTACCAAACAACCTGCAAACAACTTTATAATAAAATCAAAACCTCATATATCAATATTAATCTCAAATGTAAACTATCTTAATGTCATACTTACAAGGCACAGAGCAGCAACTTGGATAAAAAATAAGACCCATTTATCTGTTGTCTTCATGGAACCAGTTGATAGATAAAGGCACCCACAGACTCAAGGTAAAGCATTGAGGAAAGGTCTATCCCACAAACAGAACACAAAAAAGAGCAGATAAAATAGACTTTAAACCAATGACTGTAATAAAGGACAAAGAAGGGAACTACCTCGTGATAAAGGATTCAATTCAAAAGATGAATTAACTATCCCAAATATTTATGCACCCAGTATCAGAGTACTCAGATTCATAAAACAAGTACTTCTAGATCTATGGAAAACTTAGATAGCTACACAAAAATAGTGGAATACTTCAACACCACACTGACAGTGTTAGACAGATAATCGGGACAGAAAACTAAGGAAGACATTTTGATGTAATTTTGACACTTGATGAATTGGACCTAATATATATCTACAGAACACTCCACCCATCAACAACCGAATATACACTCTTTTCATCTGCACACAGAACATATTCTAAGATTGACCACATAACTCAGCCATAAAGGAAGTCTCAATAAATTAAAAAACCTTTTGGACCACGATGGAATAAAGAAAAATCAACATCAAGAAGATCCCTCAAAACCACAAAATTACATGGAAATTTTAAAAAAAAAAGTATTTCTGAATAACTTTTGAATAAACAAATACATTGAAGCAAAAATCTAAGAAATTTTTGAAATAAATGAAAACAGAGACACAACATAACAAAGTATCTGAGATACAGCTAAGACAGTGTTAAAAGAAAAGTTTATAGTGCTAAATTTGTATATAAAGAAGTTAGAAAGATCTCAAATTAAAAATTTAACATTGCATCTTGAGGAAGCAGAAAAACAAGAGCAGGCCAAGCCCAAAGCTCGCAGAAAAAATAAATAAATAAAACCAGAGTAGAACTGAACAAAATTGAGACCCAAACAACTGTAGAAAGAATCAACAACATGCAAACCCGGCTATTTGAAAGAATAAACAAGATTGATAGACTTCTAAGTAGGTTAACAAACAAAGAGAGAGAGAAGGTCTAAATGAGTACAACTAGAAATGACAAAGTTGCCATTAAAACAAATTCCACAGAAATACAAAAGATCCCTAGGGACTATGATGAACGCTTCTATGAATACAAACAAGAAAATCTAAAGGAAATGATTAAATTTCTAGAAATACACAACCTCCCAAGATTGATTTAGTAAGAAATCAAAACCCCGAACTGATCAACATTGAGTTTGAAAATTGAATCAATAATAAAAACTCTATGAAGTGTCCTGAACTAGACAGATTCACAGCCAAATTCTACCAGATGTATATAGATGGCCTGGTACCAATCCTACTGAAACTATTCCAAAATAATTGAGGAGGAGGGCCATGTCCCTAACTCATTCTATGAATCCAGCTCATTTTGCTGCCAAAATCAGGGAAAGAAACAACAAAACTATAGGCCGATATTCCTGACAAACATAAACACAGAAATTCTCAAGAAAACGGTAACTAACTGAATCCAATAGAATATCAAAAAGTTAGTTCGCCACATACACAATTCAATAAATGTGATTCACCACATTAACATAATTAAAAACAAAAACAAACAAACAAACAAACCATGGTCATCTCCAAAGGCATGGAAAAAGATTTTGATAAAATTCAACATCCCTTCGTGATTAAAACCCTCAACAAAGTAGGCATCAGTGAAAGATTCCTTAAAATAATGGGTCATCTATGACTAATGCACAGACATTACACTCACTGGGCAAAAGCTGAGAGCACTCACCTTAAGAATAGGGACAAGACAAGGCTGCCCACTCCCACCATTCCTATTCAACATAGTATTAGAAATGCTAACCAGAACAATCAAGAAGAAAAGAAATAAAAGGCATCTAAGTAGGAGAAAAAGAAGTGAAATTATCTCTCTTTGCTAATGACATAGTTCTATACCTAAAAAAAGTAAAGATTTCACCAAAATTCTCCTAAAGGTAATACATGCCTTCAGTAAAGTTTCAGGATACAAAATCAAAGCATTAAAATTAGTAGCATCTCTATGTGTATATAATGTTCAAACTAAGAGCCAAATTCATAACCTGGCATCATTTAAAATAGCTACATAAAAATAAAATAAAATACCCTGTATACATCTAACCAAGGAGGTGAAAGATATCTATAAAAAGAAGTACAACACAATGCTGAAAGAAATCATAGATGATACAACCAAATGGATAAAACATCTACTGCTCATGGATTAGAAGAATCAGTATTGTCAAAATGGCCACACTGTCCAAAGCAAACTATTGATTTAACACGGTTCCTATCAAGCTATATATGTTATTTTTCACAGAATTTGAAAAAAAAAAAAACTGTTCTAGAATTCATAGAAGAACAAAATAATCCGAACAGCTATAGCAATCTTAAGTAAAAAAAAAAAAAAAAAAAAAAAAAAAAAAAAATAGCTGGAGGCTTACTTCAACCTATACTACAAGACTAAAGTAACTAAAACAGCATGGTATTGTTGCAAAACCAGACACACAGACTAATGGAACGGGTTTGAGAATCCAGGAATAAAACCACACACCTACAATGAAAGATTTTCAACAAAGTCAACAATAACAAGCAATGACAAAATGATTCAATAAATGATGCTTGAATAACTGGCTAGCCATATTCAGAAGAATTAAACAGGATTCTTATGTTTTACTGTATACAAAAATTAACTTGAAATGCATTAAAGACTTAAATATTAGACCTTAAGCTACAAAAATTCTAGAAGAAAACCTAGGAAATAGTATTCTGTACATCAGCCTTTGGCAAAGAATTTATGACTAATTATCCAAAAGCAATTGCAACAAAAACAAAAATTGGCAAGTGGGACTTACTTAAACTAAAAAAGTTTCTGCACAGCAAAAGAAACTATCAGCAGAGTAAATAGATAACATACACAATGAAAGAAAATATTTGCAAACTATGCATTCACAAAGGTCTATCATCCAAATCTATAAGAAACTTAACAATACAACAAACAAAAGAAAAAATCAATTTAAAAATGGACAATGGACATGAACAAACAGTTCTCAAAAGAAGACACACCAGTGACCAACAAACATATAAAAAGATGCTCATTATTACTGATTATTAGAAAAATGCAAATCAAAACCACAACGAGATAAAATTTTATAGCATACTGATTATTAGAAAAATGCAAATCAAAACCACAATGAGATAAAATTTTAGAGCAGTCAAAATGGCTGTTCTTAAGAAGACATAGCATAATAGATGTCAGCAAGTTCCAGAGAAAAGGGAACACTTAAATACTGTTTGTGGGAATGTAAATTAGTTCAGCCACTGTGGAAAGCAGTTTGGAGATTTCTCAATGAACTTAAAACAGAACTAACGTTTGACCCAACAACCCCATTACTGGGTATATAGTCAAAGGAAAATAGATCATTATCCCAAAGAGAACATGTACTTGCATGTTCATCACCATGCTCTTTATAAGAACAAAGACATGAAATCAACCTAGGTGACCATCAGTGGTATATTAGATCAAGAAAATGTGGTACATACATAGCATGGAATTCTACACAGCCATAAAAAAGAATGAAATCACGTCCTTTGCAGCAACCTGGATAGAGCTGGAGGGCATAATTCTAAGCAAAGAAATGCAGGAACAGAATGCCAAATACAGGATGTTCTCACTTGTAAGTGGAAGCTAAACATTGAATACAAATGGACGTAAAGATGGGAAGTAGAGACACTGGAAACTAATAGATGGGGGAAGGTAGGAGGGGGTGAGGTTTATAAAACTATCTATTAGGTACTATGCTCACTACTTGGATGACAGGATCTTTCACACACTAAACTTCAGTGACATACCATGTACCCATGTAACAAACCTGCATATGTACCCCCTGAATCTAAAATAAAAGTTAGTAACAAAAGACTCTGAAATTCTACTACAAGAATATATAAGAAATTTTTCTTACTAATTCCTCCAGTGGACCCATGATATATTGCAGCAGTAATTCTAAGCAGGGAGAAAGAAGACATCCTAATAATTTGGAAGCTGTTGCATAGTTGGAGAGATTATAATGATGACAGTAATCTCCAAGTAGACATATATGAAAGCCATTCTAAATTTATTTTTTGCTCACAAAATTCTACTGATAGTCCAATAGATACAAAGTAACCACCCTGTGGTCATTTTCCTGGTCTGTAATGTATAATCAGGATGGTGCTACAGAACACTCATGGAGTTCTCTGGTACGTTAAGTAAAAACAACTTGGTAGTAAGGTCAAATGAAAATTTTGAAAGCGAACAAAATTACCCTCCTCTACCCTCTTTGAACTAAGTTTAGTAAGAAGAAATACTGCATACTGGCTAGGACTGTCATGATATTGGTACTCTCTAAAGGGTTATTTTCCTCATTTTAGTCTTTTCATTTCACCAGTATGACCACTGCAAAAAATGGATGGATAACCTAGAATGACAGTTCACTCCTGAAAATGTAATCAAGTGATAATTTCAATCACAGTTGCTGTGCTGATGTAATGTCTGCACTGAAACATATTGACACAGCCTGTGGAACTTGGTATGTGAATATTGATCTGGTGAATACATTTTGTCAATCTCCATCAGGAAAGATGACCAAAATAGTTTGCATTCACTTGGGAAACAGAACAGTTCATATTCACCAAGTTATCCCAGGGCTATGTTAATTCTGCTCTCTATTACTATATAGTCCAAAGGGACCTTGATTGACTTGACATTCTTCAAACATTTGCAAATATCACAGTGATCCACTGTATTGGTGACATCGTGCTTACTTGATCTGGTTTATATAACAGGCAGGCACTTTGATCCTTGTAAGGAAAATGAGTCACAAAATCTGAAAGAAAAACATGAGAAAGACTCAAGGGTCTATGGATTGACGGAATTTTTAGAAATTTATTGATCTACATTATGTCAGAATGTGTCCTCTAAGGTAAGGGCAGAATGTTGATGGAACTCTTTTAATTTTGGAGGTACCATATACCACAATTTGAAATACAGCATATCACTCTTATAAATATCATTTTAAACCATTTATTTGATGTCTCTATAACCACCCAGTGGGTTCACCTTGCCCACTGCCTAGAAAGAGCCAATTTATCAAGACAGGGATATTGAAATGGAGAAAGAGTAATTCACGCAGAGCTGGGTGTGTGGAGACTGGAGTTTTATCATTATTCAAATTAGTCTCCCTGAGCATTTGGGGATCAGACTTTTTAAAGATAATTTGACAGGGATGGGCTTGGGAAGTGGGGAGTACTGACTGATAGGGTTGGAGGTGAAATCATAACAGGTAGAAGTGAATTTTTCTTGCTATTTTCTGTTCCTGGGTGGGAAGGCAGAACTGGTTGAGCCAGGTTACGGGTCTGGATGGTCTCAGTTGATCCATGGAGTCCAGGGTCTGCAAAATATCTCAAGACCTGCTCTCAGGTTTTACAATAATGATGTTATCCTCAGGAGCAATTTGGGGAGGTTCAGACTCTTGGAGCTAGAGGCTGCATGACCCCTAAACTGTAATTTCTAATCCTGTAGTTAATTTGTTAGTCCTGCAAAGGCAGACCGGTCCCCAGGCAAGAAGGGTGTCTTTCGGGAAAGGGCTATTAACCAATTTTGTTTCAGAGTTTAAACCACACTAAATTCCTTCCCAAGGCTAGTTCGGCCTATGCCCAGGAATGAACAAAGAAAGTTTAGAGGTTAGAAGGAAGATGGGGTCAATTAGGTCTGATATATTTTACTGTTATAATTTATCAGTTATAATTTTGCAAAGGTGGTTTCATCTCAAAAGGATTGCAGTTTTGAGTGGTGCCCATAAAAGAGAGGGCTCTGTAGCAGTTTAAGGTTATTCCACAGCTGTTTTGCCAGCCCAGGCTAATCTCATGATTCCAGATATAAATGTCTGTGGAGTGGATGACGAGTTCCTTGAGCATCAGGGAACTACTAGAAAAAATTTTGCTGGCAGGCTATTTGACCCAAATAGAAAGGGTAGTTAACCATGGCACATTATGTAACCATATAACCGAAATTAATTGTCATGAGCAGATATTTTCAAATGAATCAGGTCAAAAGTTCAGGAGCAGTCCATGAGGTAAATGGCAATGGTTAATTCAGAACTTAGCCTGAGCATGTCCAGCGGACTTAAGAAAAGTATACAAACAGGTGATTCTGATGCCATGCCATCTACTTCCCTTGCACTGACAGTTTTTCAGCCCAAATGTATGAACTCATTGAGAATGTTCCTATGACATTCTGGTGAAAAGAGAAAAAGAAAAATCAGTCCCGGTTTATGGATAATTCTGCCTGATATGATACTGTGAGTTGACAATAAACTGTTGCCTCACTACAGTTCAACTCAAGAGTGGCCCAAAATAACAGTGATCAGAAATGTTAGTAATACACACAATTATCTTTTTAATGTGAAGGAAACCGTGGTCTGATTTAGATGTATTCTTGAGAATTAGCCAATGGTTTGGATGCTTGTCACAGATCTGGAGAAAATAAGATTAGATGATGGAAAAGAGGGAGGTCTAGGGGAAAAAGGTGTTGCATTCGTTTCCTATAAAATCAAATTACACAAATCTGGTGGCTTAAAAGAACACAAATGTATGATTTTCTACTTTGGAGAGTCAAAGTCTAAAATGAGTTTCACCTGTCTCAAATCAAGGGCTCAGCAGAACTGTATTATCTTTTGGAGGTTCATAGGGGAGCTTTTTTCTTTTTTTTTTTTTTTTTTTGGCCTCTTCCAGATTCTAGAGATTGTCTGCATTTCTTGGCTTGTAGCCCCCTTCCATCTTCGGAACAAGCAATAGCTAGTTAAATATTTCTTATAATACATTACTCTGACACTCTCTGTTTACTACGTTTCTATTCCACTTGCAAGAACACTTGTGATTATACTGGGCCCACTTGGATATTCCACAATAATCCCCTGAATTTCAGTTCAGTTGATTAGCCAGCTTAATTTTATCTGCAAATGTATTTAGCCTTTGCTGTGTATATTATTCACAGGACCAGGAGCCTGACTTTGGACCTCTTTGTGGGGTTAATATTCTGCTGACCACCCATGTAGATATTCTGGTGGAAGTGAGCACAAAGTGTTTAGATACTGGGATCTAAAGTCAATATACACAATAGTTGTATATGATATACTTTGTTCTTTGTAGGTCAGCAGCTGATGTCCTAAGTCTCCCAGTGTTTACATAATGTTTCCAGAAGTTCCTCAGCAGGTTTAAGCCTTATTTGCCTAGAGCAATTCTCTTTGCTGTTTTTTTTTTCCCCATTCCAATTTTCTTCACTCTTTTATATTAATTTTGAGAATACTGTATATTGTAAATTATTTCATTATTTTCATATAATACAGTGATTAAGATCTTAGGCTTGGGAGACAAAGAGATATTGGTTTGAATTTGGATTATTATATTTAATAATTCTGTAGCTTGTAATAACGTGTTTAAATATTCTGGTCATTTGTTATTAAAACAAAATAAGCAATACCTAAGTAGAGTGTTATTTGGAAATTAAGTGAATGTATTAAAATCTGAGAAAAATGCTTTATATAAAAATGGTTTTGTTAGCTTGTAGCTATTATTATTAGTAGTAGTTACATTAGCTATTTTTTTTAAAACATAGAGGACCCATAAAAATAAGTAACTTAAACCAAAATATTCATAGTAAACATATTTTGCCTGTGTTCTATATTTGTCATATTTTATATTTTTAAATTATACATTACTACCATAATCACAAAAGTCATTAAAAACCCTACATAATCAATTTTTCATAAAAATGTTCTATGCTGACATTTGTTTAGTGATTCTCATAGTGTCTGTGGCTACTGAATCATAAGCTGCCATGAAAAAATTCACTGACAGTATGTAATTGCTGTATCAATAATTATAGTGACCATGGAGAAACTCATATAGAGCACTGGGATCAGAATTATAGATAGTCCAGGCCAAGACTAATGTTATTAGCATAATTAAGAAATAAATCTGGGTGAATAAAACAAAAATATTGATGTAGTTTATAAAATATGACCATGGTAAAATGTTGGAGGGGTATAGTTTTTAACAGTACATAGGGAATATAACTGTAGGGACAATGAACTGCCCTCATGGTTCTATATTATAACTTTTAACCCACACATAAGACCTTATTTTAACCAAAGATTCAATTATTAGGTGTAATACTGAGTGCTTTAAATATCAAGCATGAAATGCTGTGTAAATGACTTGAGAGAACATAATTGTGTGAACGGGTTTTGCTAATAAGCCTTGTTCATCCACTCTGCCCTTATAGGGCAAATCAGTCAAATTTGAGGTCACCAATTCAAGAATTAAGTTTTGAAGTGGAAGCAAAATTCAAGAATCATCAGTTAAATAAGAGGAATCAAGGGAGAAAAGCAGAGCTTAGTTACTTATTCACTAACCCCCACTATACAGCAAGTGTTCTGTCTCAGAGAAGATATATATTACATTATATATTACATATATTCAATTATGTGTATGTGTGAGTTTGCTGAGAGACCAGGCTTCCCTCACAGGTGGCATGTGTTTCACAATTATTTTATAGCTGAAAATACATGTTTTCAAAGTAGCTCTTATGATAAATTAGAGATATCAATTGCTGCTTACATCAAGATCTTTAACTAGGGATATCACAGGTAAATACACATAAAAAAGCTTGTGAGTAATTAAATACAGTAAATATAACAGAACTTTTCTTATTGCACCAAGAGATTAACTGCAGGTGCATTTCTAAAGTTACTTAACTTGAGGAACAACCATCTTACAAGTAAACGAAACAGAATTTCGTTCCTTCATATTTCTGCATGGCAAGACATGAATTAATCTTTGTAGTGTAAACAATATTGTACTTTCATAACAATGAATTAATAATAAAAATTAATTTGTAAGTTTACATATTCTAAGTAGTATAGAGTTTAAAAGCCAGCCAATATCCACAAATATTTTAATGCAGTCTTTTGTCAGAGGTTTGGTTTTTGTTTCCCTTGCTCCTCCTTTCTCAAAAATTATTTTCTTGAAGATTTTATTTTTGTTTTCACAGAACGTCTATAATGCGAAAATTTCGATTGAGTGAAACTCAAACAACTGAATGATAGTATGTGTGTGTGCGTGAGTGTGTATGTGTGTGTTTATGTATCCTAAGATAATTTTCATGTGATAGGCACAAAATAGTCAATAGTATGAAACATATAGATTATTTCATACTATACATGAAATATATAGACATATGTGTGTATATATATATAATCTTGATTGCTTCCAGTTCATAATGAAAACATATTTATATTTAGTCTTTTAAGTTTCATCCATAATTCTAATAATCATATAGTCCAGATATACTTTCAGACAAAAATTTTAGTCTACTCCCTATTGCTCACTCCTATGGAGAATTCTCTTTCAATCTTTTTAACTTTAAAGAAGATTTAAACTATCCAATTGTCATTCATTATCTTTTGTACAATAAAATTAAAAGCATAACTAAACTAACATAATTAAAATTAAGCACAAATTTATTTAGACAACATTCAAGACCTTTCTGGTTAAGAAATTGATTGTGAATATCAGTATTATTTGGTCAGACTTTCTTCTTTCCTCATAACTAAAAGGATAGAAAGTAAAAATTTGAATATCAAAGAATATTTCTTTTAAAATCACAATAATGTACATTTTTTAATATGACATTTTTAAAGGGAAGCTTTTGTACTTAATGACAAATGAATATTCCCTAAAAGAATATTTGTCACTTTCCAAAAATCCATTTGCTTATGGTGAAAACAATAATTCTAGAAAATTTTCCAAATAAACACAAAAATAAAACATATACTTAATATTTAGGTAAAACATGAGAACAAATGCTTTACAGCTCTTCACACTGAGGTAATGTATCTTTTTCCTTGCCCTTTGAAAACTGGTTTTGTGACTTGCTTTGACTAATCAAATCTATCAGAAGTGCTGTTGTGTCACTTCTGAGCAAGAATTCAGAGGACCTCACAGCTTCTTTGCCATCCTCTTAGATCCATGTTATGAGATCTAGATATTCTTATTGGGAGGAGATATGGTAGAAAAGGGATGTATTTTGCCAACAATCAATAAATTATTCACCTGTGAGACGCGTCAATCAAAGTGAGACCATAGTGAGCTATGCAGTTCCAATGAAGCTATGGAAGGCTGCAGCAATGTGAGTAGTGTAAAGGAAAACCACCAGAGGAAAACTATGGCTGAGCTCAGCCTGAAATATAGAATTCTAAGCATATTTAAGCATATATGGTTGTTTTTTTAAGCTTCTAAGTACAGGTGTAGAAAATACTATAAAATATTAATAATCAAGTATTATTTTTCCTAAATTAAAATTTTTCCTAATCTCTCTCTGTCTCTTCCCTCTTCTAGTCTTCCCTTCCTAGGTCTCATACAGACAAACACACAATACAGAGGCATAATCCTGGGTATGAACATAAGTCAATTTCAGTAACTACTAATACTAATGTAAATAATCAGCATATAATCACACTCATATATTCTGAAATTATAAGTAAAATCACATTCATGGAGTGAGCACATTGAAGTGTTAATATACTCTAGATTAGTGTTACAATTTATATTTTTAATTTGATATTCCCTGAGAAGCTTCGTCTGTACCACTGGCTTCTCAATTTACGTTAAGTAAAGCCTTTATCTACAAAAAGCCCCATTTAAAAGGCAAACAATACCATCTGCAAATATATGAACATAATGATAAAATATTCTCAGAATAATTTATACAAACAAAACTTACAAATGTTTATTTAGAAAGGTCATGTTTCAAAGCAGACAATTGTCATGCAGACTATTGTTAATCAGACTGAAATGAGACATTGAATGTGAAAGTAAACTACTTTTGCAATTTGACCTGATAGGCTCAACTGTAATTATTAATTTGGGTACCATTTGTTCCCCTTTCTAAAAACTAGGTGTATATAATACCTTTCCTCAAAGTAAGCAAAAAATAAATAAATAAATCAAGTGCTTCCAAACAAATTGGATTAAATTCTTATATTTTAAATACATGTGCAGTTAATTAAAATACCACTTGTATAACAAATCTAAAAAATTAAAGTATTAAAAATTTTCATCAGTTGATAAATATATTTATTGTTACAGAACCATATGATATTTGGAACTCTGTCTTTAAAATGCATTAACCTATAACTTTATAAAATACTAACAAAAATACAAATAAGATTAAGATATTAAATATTTATCTTAGTTATATGTTAGAAAGAATAAATTCAAATGAAATCTTTCATATCAATTTCTTCCCATAAATAGTAAATTTTCATTTTTACAGTTTTAGATTGAAGAAAAACTATGGTAACCAAGCAATAGGCAAAAAAAAAAAAGCTAAAATATTTATATCTGCTTCTGCACTATGTGCCAATTTGCAGAAAATAATGCAGAAAACAGACAGAAATGTTTTCAATTCCATGCTTCTTATTCAATAAATATTTGCTGGAGTGGATTACCAATTTTCCTCAAAACCCTTATAATTTTCCCAGCAACCATCAAACTCAGTCATATAGACTCATATATACAATGCTAAACAAATCATGTATGCTCCAATTTTTTTTTCTAATTCTATGTAGGATCATGGTTATTCACACTTAAGTTTGGTGTCAATTTCTGTTATAATATTCTGAGCTCCTCCCAATTAATTTTTTGCATTTGCAATTATAGAAAAATGTTTATAGTTCTAGAAGTTATAGAAAAAATGACAGCCACATATTTGAAGAAAAAGAGTGATGCGGTTAACAAGTGACTTTTAAATTTTAAAATCTAAACCTTATTACTAAATATTTTATGTTTATATTCTATGTGGATGTTAGTGCTTTTATGCTTTATGCATTAAACATATTTACTTAGTAAGAGATCACTTTTTAAAGAAATACCTTCATTAAATTTGAAATGAGTTGTGTCTAAATAGAAAAAAAAAAAATCAACATAAGATTGGACATTCTTTTACTTTGTGCCTATAAGAATGCAATGACTTCTGAGACATCTAGGGTGGTTTAAATGCTTTATTTTCAGAAAGCATGGCCAAATCAAAGCCATATTAACAGAAAACAATATTTGTATTCTGTATTTTCTCACATTTTGATACATTTATTCACTCCAACAACTTTTACTAACTGTTATTTGTAATGTTCTAGAATAAGGAGATGAATGCAATAAATATGAGGGTGGGGCCAAGTGAATGAAATATTTTGTCTCTGTGCTTCTCTCATTTTGTCTCCTATCTAGCTATGTCTTCTGTAACATCAATAGGACAAAATTTGCTGTGAATAGAATTAGGGTCAGTGTACAAATAAGAAGAAAAGATTAGCCCTACATTTGAGAGGTAATAGTTAGAGTAGAGTGGAAAGCATTGGAGAGACAAGAATCAAGAAGAAAATAAAGAATTTACTTTTCAGAAAGCAAGGGCATGATGGAGGCTTAAAATTAATACAATATTCTAGAAATGGTGATTCATTGAGGGCGATAATAGCTTAGAATATGTTAATCTATTTGTAGAGGAGCTGAGAGTAGGAATGTGAGAAAATTAATGAAATATCATATTACTGCATTATATAATATTAAAGGTCCAGAAAATGGAATAAGTGTGTCTGCCTAAGGCATAGGAATAGAAAGAAAGTTCATGAAAATCTTCCCCAAATTATTGAGTTTTCTAGAGTCCATGTACACCACTTAAGAGTATGAGTATTGGCTTGGGATTGCTACTGCCAATGTTAACACCATGTGTATCATCTGGATCCCACGGCCTGCCTGGAAGAGCACTGCCTCTGCTGGCATCTGCCTAGAGGTATACCGCCTAGAGGTATAAGGATTGGCCAGCTCAAAGTTGCCATCAGCAGCAATCACGTATGCCACCCAGGGGCTGAAGGAGAAGCATGCCCAGCTCATTGCCATCATAATTTGTGGCCAAATATAGATTCAGCTGATGTCCCATTTCAAGCAAAACCTCACCACTGACTCCACTAATAACTATAGCTTAAGTTATTAAGCTGAAGAACTTCTTAAGTTATTACTGAAGAACTCACAGAAACTACTGATGGTAATTACAGCCAGGGAAATTATGCCGAGACTATACCAGAATAAAGGCAAAATATTCTACCCAACAAACACTATGGATACATTACATCTTTCTGTAGAAAAAATTCTTTTCCTATATATGTCAATTCATAAAATTAAAAGAAGTGACTGCTACACCAATGCCCAGATATCAATGTATGTACACAAGAAACATGAAAAAGCAAGAAAACATGACACTTCCACAGAACACAATAATTCTCCAGTAACAGACCCCCAAAAAGGAAATCTATAAAATGCCCACCAAAGAATTCAAAATAATGATTAAAGAAACACAATGAGATATAACACAGATAAACAGATTTGAATTAGAAATTCAACAACAAAAAAATGGGTATCATAAAAAAGAAACCAAAATCTTGAAATGGGAGAATTTCATAAGTAAAAATAACAATATACTTAAGAGATTAAACAGTAAACTAAATCACTCAGAGAAAAGAATTTTTAAATTTAAAGGCAGGTTTTAGAAGTAACACAGTGAGAGAAAAAAATGAAGGAGAAGAAGAAGGAAGAAGAAGAAGGAGGAGGAGGAAGAAGAGGAGGAGAAGGAGGAGGAGGAGGAAAGGAGGAGGAGAGAAGGAGGAAGAAGAATAAAAAATAATTTTTTAAAAAGCTTTGGACATATGAGACACCATAATGTGATTATATATTTGATTTTTTGTAGTTATAGAAGGACAAGAAATTTTTAAAAAGACATAAATACTATATTTAATAATAAAATAGCTGAAAACTTTTCAAATCTTGGAAAATACATATAAACATTCAGATAGAGAAAGATCAAATATCTCCAAATAAATGCAAGACAATATTGTAATCTCCAAGGCATTTTATAGTCAGTCAAAAGGGAAACAAAAAAAAAAACTTCTCAAAGAGGAAGAAAAAGTATTAAGTCATATATAAGGGAATTCTTAAGACTAACAGCAGATTTCCCAGCAAAAGCCACACAGGCAAGGAAAGAATGGGATGATAGGGAGGCTGAGGTGGGCAGATCACGTGGTCAAGAGATCAAGATCATCCTGGCCAACATGGTGAAACCCCATCTTTACTAAAAATACAAAATTTAGCTGGGTGTGGTGGTGCATGCCTGTCACCCCAGCTACTCAGGAGGCTGAGGCAGGAGAATCGCTTCATTCTGGGAGGCGGAGGTTGCTGTGAGCCAAGATTGCACTATTGTACTCCAGCCTGGTGACAGAACATGACACCATCTCAAAAAAAAAAAAAAAAAAAAAAAAAAAAAAAAAAAAAAAAAAGAATGGGATGATATATTCAAAGTGCTGACCAAAAAAATACTGTAGGTTAAGAATATAGGAGAAATACATTTTTCTTTTTGAGACAGAGTCTTGCTCTTTCACCCAGGCTGGAACGCAGTGGAGTGATCTTGGCTCACTGCAGCCTCCACCTCCCAGGTTCAAGTGATTGTCCCGCCTCAGCCTCCCAAGTAGCTGAGACTACGGGTGCTTGCTACCATGCCCAGCTAAGTTTTGTATTTTTAGTAGAGATGATGTTTCACTATGTTGGCCAAGTTGGTCTTGAACTCCTGACCTCAGGTGATCATCCTGCCTCAGCCTCCCGAAGTGCTGGGATTACAGGCATGAATCACCATGCACTGCCGAGAAATACATGTTTTTTTAAGACAAGCAAAAATGGATGGAATTCATTATCACTAGACTGGACCTAAAATAAATGCTTACAAGAATCATACATCTGGAAGCAAAGGAATGAAATCTACCATCATTGAAACCCATTGAATTATAAAACTCACTGGCAGAGAATATACTTAAATTAGAAAGAAAATGGAATGACATGTTATCTTTACAAAAAAAAAAAAAAAAAAAGAAACTGAATAATAAAAGTAAACACTAGAAGAGGAAGAAAGGAACAAGAGATAAACCACATAATCAGAATGTAATTAACAAAATGACACTAGTAAGTCCTCATGTATCAATAACAACCTTGAAAATACATAATTTGATATAGATATAGACTGGCTAAATGGATTAAAAGAGAAATCTAACTGTATGTTGCTGACAAGAAATTTACTTTCCATGTAAAGACAGAAATAGACTGAAATGAAAGGGATGAAAATAAAATATTCCACATGAACAGAAAACAGAAGCATGTAGAATGGTTATACCTATATTAGACAAAACACACTTTTGTCAAAAACATAAAAAGTGACTTAAGGGTCATTATATAATAACAAATGGACAAAATCACCAAGACATTATAACAATTGTAAATACACACACACACACACAGCCAACACTTGAAAATGTGTGTGTGTGTATATATATGTATATATGTGTGTATATCTATACATATATACACACACACACATATATACACATATATACACACACACATATGTATATGTATATGTATATGTATATGTATATGTATGTGTGTGTGTGTGTGTGTGTAGCAAATATTATTAGAATTAAAGGGAGAGATAGACACCAATACATTAATAGTTGGGATTTTCTACACCACACTTTCAGCATTGGACAGATTATTTAGAGAGAAAATTAGCAAAGAAATGTGAGACTAAATTTGCACTGTAGGTTAAATGGACCGAACAGACATTTATTTACTAAACCTTTTATCAAACAGTAGCAGAATGCATAGTCTTCTCATCAGCACATGTAAACATTCTCTGGGATAGACCATATATTAGGCCACAAAACAAGTTTAAATAATTTTTAAAATTTAAATCACATCAAATATCTTCTTAAAACATAAAGGAATAAAACTACAAATCACTAATAAAGGGAACTTTGAAAATTTAACAAACACATGGAAATTAAAGAACATACTTTTAAATTACCTTTGCATCAACAAAGATAATAAGAAAAAATGTAAAAGGAAACTTGAAACAAGTAAAAATGGAAATACAACAAACAAAAACCCATGTGACACAGCAAAAGCAGGGATAAGAGGAAACTTCACAGCAATAAATATTTACAAAAAGGAGAGGAATTTAAATAACAATTCTAATGATGCACCTCAAATAACTAGAAAAGTAACAACAAATCAAACCCCAAATTAGAAGGACAGAAATAACAAAGATTCGAAAACAACTAGACAAAATTGAGACTAAGAAATTATAAATAATCAATTAAATGAAAAATTATTTTTTCCAAAAGATAAACATAATTGATAAACTGCTTGCTACACTAGTCAAGAAAAAAAAGAGAGAAGACCTGAAAAAATAAAATCAGAGATAAAAATGAGACATTACATCTCATATCACAGAAATATAAAGGATCATTAGAATTTACTATGAACAATCATATGACTACAAATTGGAAACCTGGAGGAAATTGATAAATTCCTGAACACATACACCCTACCAAAATTGAACTAGGAGGGAATAGAAAACTTGAACAGGCCAATAATGACTATGAGATTGAATCAGCAATGAAAGTCTTCCAAAAAAGAAATGCCCAGGACCCGACGGCTTTACTGCTACATAGAATTCTACCAGACTTCTAAAGAAAAGCTAACGACAATTCTCAAATTATTCCACAAATTAGAAGCGGAGGGAATTCTGACTAAATCATTCTATGAACCAGCACTACCCTCATACCAAAACTAGATAGGGTCACAACAAAAAAGAAAACTACAGGCAAATAAACCTGATGAATGTAAATGAAACAATCCTCAACATTATAGTGGCAAGTCACATCCAACAACATATCAGGAAGATAACACACCATGATCAAGTGAAATTTATCCCAGGGATGCAAACATCGTTTAAAACATGCAAATTATTTTATTTTATTTTATTTTCAAGAGAACTAAATCATTTATTGATTACACATGATAATGGATGATACGAAAGCTTCATTCTCATCTATAATTTTATCTGGTACCATCATTCAATTAAGATATATTGCATAAGATGTGGCCACAATTATTTTTGCAACCAATAATTCCATGATTTTGCTTGGGTGACTTGGGTGATCCCTTTTAATGGTGACCTTCAGGTCATAACAGTAACTATCATTCAACTACACCAAGGTTTCTGAAGACGATGGCTTCTCCACCCAAGCAGATTGTATATAAGTTCCAAATAGAACTTGGCATTACTCTGAAGGAATTCTAACTTCACACTGTTCGGGAAATTTACCAAGATGGCTTCAGAGTAGACTAACTTTACACAGCACATTTAAAAAAAGACACATTTATTCAGCATCATGATCAGACTATTACACTTAGCAATCAACAGCATGGGTGTAAAAAAAAACTACATTAAAATCTTTTGTTGGAATGCTTTATACTTTCCACGAAACAGAAACTAAAATAGCCTGTTAAACAATTCATTGCAAAAACAGTCCTCGAGTTTTTTGCCCATACACATGAGTATTTGTCTAACATTTTTTTTCCCATTGGTAGCAGCTAGTCCCTGCTACCACTGTGTTTAGCTGAGTTCACAAATCTGTTGTAGCCTGTAGCTTCCCTGTCACTTATCTCACTCTTCACTCCTGCTAAGCTTTGTTTCCTGGCAGTAGTTACAATCTTCTGCCACTGCCATAGCTACTACTGCTACTGGAACCACCATAGTCACCTTGGTTTCATGGTTTGTCCAAGGATTGGCCTCCACCACCACAGAGGCCAGAAGTTCTGCCTCCAAAGTTTCCTCCCTTCATGGGTTCAAAATTTGAACTATTGTTGTAATTGCCAAAATTATTGTACCTCCACCACTTCCAAAATTGCTTGCATCCTTACCAAATCCATTAGAGGCATCGCCACTGTCACCATATCCACCACCACCACAGCTGCCACCAAAGCCACCAAGACCACTGAAGTTTCCTCCATAACCAAAGTTGTCAGTCCCACTGAAACCAACTCCATGACCACCATCATAGCCTCCAGAACTACTTCTACCTCTTTGGCTGAATGAAGCACTAACTATCTCTTGCTTTGACAGGGCTTTCCTAACTTCATAGTTGTGGCCATTCCCAGCATGGTATGGTCATCAAAGTTTATAAGGGCAAAGCCCCTTTTCTTGCCACTGCCATGGTCAGTAATGATTTCAATCCCTTTAATTTTTCTATACAGTTCAAAAATATTATCTTCAGTGATATTCTTCAGTGTCCTCTTTAATGCCAACAACAAATATCTTTTACACAGTTAAGTGGGCACCTCATCTTTGAGAATCTTCTCTTGAGAAAGGTCTCTTTGGTTCCACAACTCTTCCATCCACCTTGTGTGGCCTTGCATTCATGGCTGCACCCACCTCTTCCGCAGTGGCGTATGTGACAAACCCAAAGCCCCTGGAGTGCTTGGTTTTTGGACCTCTTATTACCACACAGTCCGTGAACATTCCCCATTGCTCAAAATGGCTCTTCAGGCTCTCATCAGTTGTTTCAAGGCTCAACCATACAATGAAGAGCTTCCTCAGATGTTCAGGCTCTTTAGGAGACTCTGATTTAGACATGACGGCAAGGGGAAGAGAGACTTTAACAATGCTTCCTCGGTGGCCTCCACAGGCAGAAAGAAGTAGACGATGAACATATTTCCAACATGTGCAAATTAATAAGTGTGATATATCGCAGTAACACTAAGTGTTTGAATCATAAGACCTAAAATTATAAAACTTCTAGGCAAAAACAAGGGAAATGCTTTAGGACAGTTGTGTAGTCAAAGATTTTATGGCTGGGACTTCAAAAGCACAGGCAAAATGCCTCTACAAAAATAGATAAGTGGGCTACATTAAACTAAAAAGCTCTGGACAGCAAAGAAAACAATAAACAGAGTGAAGAAACAATCTTTAGATTGAGAGAAAAAGCTATTAATCTGACAGGGGTCTAATACTCAGAATTCAGGGGGAAAAGAAAAAACTCAACTCAACAGCAAAAGAATGAATAAACCCATTAAAAAGTGGGGAAAGAGTCCGAGTAGACTTTTCTCAAAATAAGACATACAAGACAAACAAATGTCTAACAGGTATATTAAAAAATGCTCAGCATTACTAATCATCGTGGAAATGCAAGTTCAACCAGCAATGTGATATCATCTAACCTCAGAATGGCTATTACCAAAGAAATAAAAAATAAATGCTGGAAAGGACTGGGAGAAAAGGGAACTATTACACATTGTTGATGGGAATGTAAATTAGTTTAGCCATTATGGAAAGCAGTGTGACAATTTTTCATGTAACTAAAAAAAAAAAAAAAAAAAAAAAAAAAAAAAAAAAACCCTACAATAGGATCCAGCAATCTAATTTTACAGTATTTATTCAAAGGAAAAGAAATCAGCATATCAAATATATAGCTGTACCCCACTTGTTTATTGCAACACTATTCACAGTAACCAAGATATGGAATCAATCTAACTGTCCATCAGCAACAGAATGAATAAAGTAAACATGGTATATATACACAATGGAATTCTATCTACCATAAGAAAAAATAAATAAAATCTTGTCATTGACAGGTACATGGATGGAACTGGAGGTCATTTAGTTAAAGAAAATAAGCTAGGCACAGAAAAACCAATATCACAAACTCTCACTCATCTGTGGGCGCTACAAAAGTTGATTTCACAAAAGTAGAGAGTAGAGTGCTAGATGCCAGATGCTGGGAAGGCTAAGCATACGGCTGAAAAGAGGTTGGTTAATGAGCACAAACACACAATTAGATGGAAGGAATAGTTCTAGTTTTTGATAGTACTACAGGATGACTATGGTTAACAGTAATTAATGGTATATTTCAAAATACCTAGAAAAAAATATTTAGAATGTTTCCATCATGAAGAAATGACAAATGATTGGATGATGAATATAATAAATAGACTGTTGTGATCATTTGGATTGTATCATGTATCAAAAATCATCTGTACCCCATAAATATGTGTCAGGTATTAATACATGTTATTGTATGTTCATAAAAAATACTGAATTTTGAGATGCGTTATGAAATAATATTTTTACATGGACATAAGAAATATAGTGTTAAATTTTTATATAATAAAATTGGAGTTGCTGAGAGATTTATATAAATTTAAAATTTATAAATTAATTATATCAAAACTATATTTATTATGCTACATTTTTAAAAAGGCCTCAAGATGGTAAAGGAATGAGGGAATTATTGTAAAAATTTGTAACTCAAGGTGTGAACGTTCTTACGCTGGTTTAGTAAGCAGAGACACTCTAGAAATAGTGTCCTTTTGAGATTTGTTACTGTGGTACACATCGTTTTTCAGTAGTACTGAGGCAAGGAGATATTTTTTGTGTGGTTTATTAAAAAAACAGAATACCAGTCAGCAGGCTTATACTCAAAGAAAATGCTAGGTCTTAGTTTAAAGAGTTTCAGTTAAATTTATGCATTTAAAAGCTACAAATTGAATTATTTAAAGCATTTTCTTTATTATTAATCCTTGCCATAATTTGATTTCTCAATTAACAAACTAATCTCTAGTCCTGATGGCATAGAGCTTTTATTCTGTCTTGTTCTTTTCTATGTCACTTCTAACTGATGGACCTTTACCAGCTCTGGACTCTGTATGGTGTGTTCTAGAGCAACGGTACTTCAAATTCAAATGCCTTAACTTAGACTAATTGTCTTTCCTGATTCTCTTAACAAGGCAACCAATACCTAATTGCTTTTTAGTAAAATTAGTTGAATAAAATATTTTAAATTTTCTGGGGAGGCTTTTACTCAATTGCACTACAATAAGTCAGCAAATTTACAGTTCATGATTTGTTTTTGGTGAATGTTGATTATATCCAGGGTCTTATCCTTGTGAAAGCTTCCCTTCCCATTATGTTTAAGGTCAGTTACTCTTAGCAATCTTTGACTTCAGTATAGCAAATAAAGTATAGATTGTGACATTCATGTCTTAGTGGATTTTTGTTTGTTTGTATGTTTGTTTGTTTTGTTTTTAAACAGAGAATCCTTTCTGAGAAATAAAAAAAGGAGTAGAAGTAGTTGATAGACTAGGAAATATTTTAATTTATTTTTATTTCTATAATAAAATTTGAATGTGTAAAGAAAGCTGTAGCGAAACACTTTAAGACTTCATAAATCTATAGGAAATACCAAATTAGTGGATGACATTTGAACGAAGTGCAGGGATAATAAAAACAGACCAGGAAATTAGGTATGTTCTAATATCATGTGGTTTACATGAATCAAACTAGGGCTATATATAATGGGTAGTTGAAGAGGTCTGCTGACAAAAAAAAAAAAGGTACATAAGTTCGATATATAAGTAATGAGCCTGGAGAGTGTTTACATTTTAAGGGATCTCAATTATTATTTATTCTAAATTCATTATTTGTCCATTAAAGACACAGGTTCAGAGATGATAAGCTATTTGCTCAAGTAAAAAAGCTACTTTTAATAACTTTGCGATTACAGCTGCTAAGACATGAAACCAAACATCTAATTCCCAAGTTTAAGAAATATCGTGACATCTAATGCTACAGAAAAAATCTGTGAGGCCTTTTTCTCAAAGAAGGAGCTAATAATACATTACATGCACAAAAAACAACAAGACCCTTTAGCATTTTGTAGGTATTTCCTTTCTTAGATAAAAAATAAAGGAGCTGTGACACAGACCCTTTAACCTAATACCATATATAAATGTAATGTTCAGGTAAGTATTAAAACCCTTCAGGACTACTTTGAAAAAGAGAAAAGTAACCTTGAATTTCAAGAAAGTAAAAAAAATATATATTAAATATGCTCACTTGCACAGTTATTTTTCAAGGTGGATTGGCTCGATAAAAATTATGACCTTTTTCTGTGCCTTACTTTATTTTCCAGACCTAAAAATATTGCCAGTGCCTGAGGCGTAAGTCAGAGTGAACCTCTATTATCACTCCAGAGACTTGGCATTTTCCTCATTAGGCTCCATAGTATCTGACTGAGTGACCTTGTTTGGTGAGAAGACACAGATGGAGTCTGTCAGTAAATCTTGTTAATGTAACAAGTATTCCCACTGTTAGATGAGTGTTGCGCCTGATACTGGCATTTCTTCCCTTAGTAAACAACCCATACTCCCTTTCCAACATGGGTCTCTTCCTTCATGCCATCAGGTTTTTCAGCATTAGCTTGTTCTAAGGATTATCTAAAAGGATGTCTCTTGCTGTGAAGGTGAGATGCTCTCTCTTTCTGAATAGCAAACCCTTGCTGGCTTTTGAAAGATGTAAAGATGACATTAAATGTGGAAAACACAAACCTAAGCCAAATACACTGTCACCATGCTAAAAAGTCCTTTAAGTGTTTCACCTAAGGTAGTAAGATTTCTTATCAGGTAACCATTTCCGTAATTTGTCATTTCTCCCTGTTATCCTGTTTTGAGATGTAAAAGACAAAGCTTGAAGAAAGGAAACACTCTCAATTTCAGAAGAAAGATTGAGTGTCAATGCATGTAAATATAAGTGTTCAGCAGCAGACGTCAGACTGTATCATGAACTTGGAAAAAGGCACTTAATCTCTAACAATTTCAATATTTTTATCTATAAAATTGGTAAATAATCATTAAAAATAACCTTTCAGATCCAGTGAGGAGATCAAATAAGATTGGGATTAGCTTGTAAAACTATACATACGTTTACATATAAGTATAAAATATAAAACAAAAGCAATCAGAAATGCACAGCCAGGAGCATACTTTAAATCTTAGTGGACACTTAATATGTACAAATTTTAATTTTAATTAAAAATGAACAATTTTTGAAACTTAAAATTAGAAGATATCTGCAAAATATAGCAGGCTATAATGATTTAATAGTAATAACTCATTTACAAAGGGTCTTAGTTATACTTTTATTAAAAATTTTACAACTTTACATTTTTATTTTAAATAACTTAATAATTATAAATCAAAGAAAAAATAATGGTTCCATAACTTTTCAATGCTTCTAGTCCCTCATACTAAATTAAAAACACTACACTAAGTAAGTACTGAGTGTCATCAGGGGCTCTGCTTGTAGAAGGGCTTTGTAGGAAAAATAAGCTTTTCTTTAGTAGCTCTGATGCTCAGATACTGAGGTCAAAAGAATAACTAAAAACTCGGAAGATACAAAAGTTCTTGAGCATATTATAGTAATAAGATTGAAAATAACTCAAAGATTGTAATCAGCTATGATAAGTGATGGAGCTGTCTCCTAATATGCATAATATAAAATCTCAGAAGTGGGAACACTAATCAGATGGCAACAGATGGGGGGTTTTAGCTGGGCTTCTAGGAAGTGTTATTCTAAACACTGAAGTTTAGAATTAGAGATAAATGCAGAAAATGCGTGCCACTGAATGAAAAGGCGTGTCTAAGAGCTCTGAGCTAGGCATGGGAAAAATGAAAATATGTTCACAACAACAAGCTAGAGGCTAACGGAGATTATTTATGAATGCATTCTAAAGTAAGGAATATAAGTTTCACCAGAAAATCAGTAGATTTTAGCAGATGAGATTGATATAATTTAATCTCAGTGGAGAATCTCTCCAAGAAATAATATAATTATCATTTTATTGATCCAAACACAAATGTCCAACAAAACTAACTTTCTATTCAAGATCAAGTGGTGATCCAAACCATACATCCAATGTAACTTGGCAGATCCAAAAAATTGATTGATTTATTTACAAAGGCATAAATAAATGGAAAGATTTGCATAATTATGAAAAGTAATACATGATAATGTGATTAAATAGGAGTACTACACAAGAAGGGAGACACTTCCCTAATAGTGATGCAAGGTGCCCCTGGATCTTCTCCCTGGAAAAGCAACCACAACTGAAGAAAATAGAAATCTCTCTCACTATCTCTCTCTCTCTCTGTCACACACACACGCACGCGCACACACACACACACCCCTCTCAAGTCTCTGGAAATTTTCCTAAGAGTATTCATGAAAGAAAGAAATATTTATTTAGAAAAATCTACTAAAGCTTGTTAAGAACAGTGAGAATCTGTAAATTCAAGTCACATTCTGTCACTTCACTAGTCCCAGCTTAGTGAAATAAAGGCTCTCCTCTAGGATGGTGTGCCAAAAAGATGAGGCTTCCTCTCCTCTCATCTCCTAGTATAGGGCTCTGTTTTGTTTTTGTTTTCATTTGTTTGCTTGTTTTTAAAGGGAAGGTCAGAACAACAGCATATTTTATAATCTTCATGCTGTTGAAGCACTAGTCCAGGCAACTGAAGCCCAGGGGTTAGGGGCTTCCTTCTTCCACCCAATCTCTGTTACTATGGTGAAAATTCCACAACAGAAAAGGCAGGACAATGTTGGGCAATGGTCACTCCCACCCTAGCTAGCTGCATAGTCAGAGGGAGGCTTCATGTCAGGAGAGGCAACTTGAGAAGACCATCACTCTTCCAGCAATCTGATTGTAAAGCAGTTTCCCATTCCCAGCTAAATGGGCTGTTATACCTCTTCCCATATTGAGAGCAATGGCAGACAGGTTATGTTCAGGGAGAGCTGTAAGACTTAAGAACAGAGAAGCCCATAACTTTCAATTTTTATTTGGAACAGAGCACGGGGAAAGTAAACCCAAAGACTGCTATTGAAATAATGGTGATTATGATGGTAAGTAATTAAGAAGCTGAGGCTCCATGATAGCAATACATATAAACTTCCTGTATATATGTACACACACATATATATGTGTTTGGGTGTGTATATATATTTATGTGTGCATATATATAATGTGTGTGTACATATATACCCACACATTGATATATGTAAAATATATATATAACAGATAAGCTTAATTTCATATATGTATATATGAAATGATGTATAGATGTATATATAATTTATATAAATGTAAAATATGTATATATAATACCTAAAAATATGAACAATTTATATACATATATTATATCATTTATATATAAATAAAACACATATGTATATATTTTATATGGAGAGCATAAATTATGTATATATAATTTGTATATACACATAACATGTATGTTATATATGTTATATGTCTATATGTATAGAAAGAGAGAGCTAGAGAGACAGAGAAAGCATTGATGACACAAAAAAAGGAGAAGAGAGAATAAAGCTGTATAGGATTAAAGTTTCTATAACTCCCTGTAATAACGTTGTATAAATCTGAAGTAAATTCTGATAATTTGAGATGTATTTTGTAAGCCATAGAGCAGCCAATGAAAAATACATAAACAATATAGTGAAAGCAATCACTGAAAGTAGTAAAATTTTACACTATAAAAAGTCTCCTTAATGCAAAAGAACACCATAAAAGATGAAGAGAGCAACAAAAAGGACATGAGACATACAGAAATCAAAACTAAAATGACGTAAACTCAGCCATATCAATAGCATTAAATGTGAACAAACTCTGTAATTAATTCAAAGTCAGAGTAGAGTGAATAAAGAAACAGAACATTACAAACAGATTTATAGTAAAACGTTAAAAGATATATTATGCAAACGGTAATGGAAAAAGAGCAGGGACTGCTACACAAATATACAATTTAGACTTTCTAACCAAACATTATTATAACTAAAGAGAAACATTTTATAATGACATAAGTACAAACTATCAGAAAGATATAATAATTATAAACATATAGACACCTAAGAATAGAGCCAGAAGGTACATGAAGAAGAAATTGAAAGACTCAAAGGGAGAGACAATTTGACAGTTATAGTTGTAGACTTCAGATCTCTACTTTCCACACTATATTAAAACAATAAAGCAGTAGTTCAGACAGTATATGGAAAATGTGTACAA
The DNA here is from genome assembly GCF_007565055.1 of Rhinopithecus roxellana. Taxonomy (NCBI): domain Eukaryota; kingdom Metazoa; phylum Chordata; class Mammalia; order Primates; family Cercopithecidae; genus Rhinopithecus; species Rhinopithecus roxellana. The sequence continues at coordinate 39,898,875 of NC_044562.1, forward strand.
TGCTAGAAATCAGTTAGACCTAACAAATTTGTAAGGAACACTCCACCAATTAGCAGTAGAATATATATTCTTATCAAACACACATGGAATATTCTCCATGATAAACCAATCACTAGTCCATAAGGCAAGCCTCCATAAATTTAGGAGGATTGAGATAATACAATTATAATATCTGACCACAATGGAACAAAATTAGAAATCTAAAACACAAGTCAAGTTGGGAGAATAATCCTCTTAAAAACGATGAATTAATGGAGAACTCATACAAGCGAAATTTAAAAATATTTACAAATATATA